>NC_072734.1:153654801-153786281 GCF_026930045.1 Uloborus diversus | reverse complement strand
AAACACATTTAATATTGGATAATACTTCATAATTCATAATTCATACGCTGGTGCAAGAAATTAAGAGAATTTTCAGATATGGTCAGTTATTTCCAGAACTACTAGGCCAATTTTAATGAAATTTAGTATGCATATACATTGAAACAATGCAAAACAAACAATTGTCCAAGATTTAAAATACACACGCATGATCATAATAAACACTCGTTAGAATTAGATGGTATGAAACAGCGGTTTCAAAATTGAACAATAAAATGGGTTAATGAGGGTATGGCGCCCTCTAACAAACTTACAGACCTTGCAGTGTGACTCCATACTTGAAATGAAGTGGTTTATGGGATCCTAGGGCAATTGTTTCCACTCGTTCAACAACGCTGTTCTCAGACTATAGATGGTCTCCGGAGAGGTGTTGCAAGTTGCTATTGCTCTCCCGAGAGCGTCCCAGACATGCTCTATAGGAGTGGAGTCTAGTGATCTGATTAGCTAAACCCTCCAGTTAATATTCTCCTCTTCCAGAAATTCGTCGACCAGAAGAGCTTTATGTCGCCTTGCGTTTACATCCATTAAAATTACCTCAGGACTAACAATAGCTCTCAAGAGGTGAGCATAAGGCTCCAAGACCACATCTCTATTCTCATTCAACTCTCAAAGAGCCTGTCTCAAAGACGTGGAGGGGTGTGCGGCCACCCAACATGATGCCTGTTCAAACCGTCAAACCACCACCGTCATAATGGTCGATTTCGCGCATATTGGAGAGCAGGTAGTGGGTTCCTGCTTCTATCCAATGAACGTAGGACAATAATAGTCAGTTAAGTTGAACCGGGAGCCACTACCTGCCCTCTAATAACCGCGAAATCGACCATTATCGATGAGGACGTTTGACGGTCTGGACAAGGCATCATGTTGGATGGCACATCCCTCCATGTCTTTGAGAGAGGCTCTGTTACAGTTGTGAGGTATAGGGATGTGGTTTTGAAGCCTTATGCTCACTTCTTGAGGGACGCTGTTAGCCCTTAGTTAATTTTAATGGATGTTTACACAAGACCACATAGAGTTTTTCTGGTCGACGAATTTCCTGAACGGGAGGATATTCATTGGATAGTTTGGCCAAGCAGATTTCTAGAATCAAATCCTATAGAGCACGTTTGGGACGTTCTCAGGAGGGCAACAGCAACTCGCAATGCCCCTCCGGGGACCCTCTACAGTCTGAGTATAGCGTTGCTGAACGAGTGGAAGAAATTGCCCCAGGATCCCATAAACTGCCCATAAAAAACTATTTTTTTCGGTTTCTGGTGAAAAAAAGTCGTAAGGTTTCAATGCTGTAAATATAAGTAAATGCAATTATATTTTAATTCGCTGTTCTTTAGTTATAAACATACCTAAATGCTTATGCAATTTTTAATTTTTAAAGCATAAATTTCGAAAAATCCTCGATTACTCCTAACATAAAAATATACTAAATTTTACATAGCTAAAATATAAATAAAAAAAAAATATCCAGATCGGAACAATGTAGAAATCTATAAATTAATTTTTTTTTCAGTACATAGTCCTTTATTATCATAAAATTCTTGCGATTCACAAGATTTAGAAACCGAAATGGGTATCTATCCTAACCTGTTGAACTTTTGTTTTCTACAGCTGGTTTACCAAAATGCAAAAGAGCTTGCCAACTATTGATATCATCTCGCCTTTCATCACTATTAGAAAAATGCCATATTAGGGATAAAGATGTTGTTTATTTATTTACAGCCTATTTAGAAGCAGTAAATTTAAATCCAAATGACCTAGTGATCAATCGTATATTCCTTAAGAGAGCAAGAGAAAATCTTCGAGAGGTAATATTAAATTTCATGAATTTAAATTTAGATTTTGTAGTTATTCACTGGGATGCAAAGCTACACTCAGATGTAACTGGAAAAAGAATGCCGACAAGATTAGTGATAGCTTCAGGTCCTAATATTGAACAGCTACTCGGAATTCCTTAGATATTTCTTCAGTTGTATACTATGATATGTTAGATGATAGCTCTTTATTGCTAACTGCTCTAGCTGTAGTGTTTGATACATTGACTTGCAATACCAACCATATAAATTGTGCATGCAATTTTTTAGAGCAAAAACTGAACGGTGATATATAACATTTGGATTGCCATCATCATGCACTTGAAATCGTACTGCAGAGTGTGTCCTTAAAGAAGTTCTTGTCTTTCCTAGTTCTAGATCAGATATTCAATTATTTAATCGCTTCAAAACTTTGTGGAAAGATCTCCATCATTAAGAATTTATAACATTTTAATCAAGTACACATACCACTTAAGTTCTGAAAGACGAAGTTGATGACATATTATTGTTCGTAAAAAGCGGAATTGAGAAACATTACAGAGAATTCTCGTAACTTGTAATAATATTTCCTGGTGAATTTCCTCAACAGGGATATGTTTTCGGCAACCTGGAGCTTATCCCTGAGCCACATGGGTGGCAAAAGGAATTTTTGTTTGAAAATTTTTATATTTAGGAAACAATTTAAATTGATCTTACATGAAAAGAAAGCCCTTCAAAGCTGTTTTACAATTAAATGCTGTTTGAAGATATGGTTTTTCGCAGCAACCCAATCGAGGCTCCTTTGAATAATATAATATGTCTGAAAAACTAGCAGCGTACAAAATGATGACAAACATGCAGCAGAAGCAGTGATTGGAAAATTCATAAATCATTTATGATATTTAGGGGATAAACTAGTAGCTTTGTCGGTAATAGATGAAGGAATTAACTTTGAAGATAGGAAATTACTAGTAAAAAAAAAACTTGTGATAAGGAAGACGTGTCTGATGACTGTTTAACAAATTTCAGATAAGAGTAGATGATTTAGAATACTTTCTTAGTAAAGATCTTCCTCTTTATAGAATCAATCACGAGTCAATAAAACTGTTTGATCAGTTACAAATACTAAAAGATTTTTTCCTATTTGATCCTGATTCACCGCAAAATGAAGGAAGTTTTTTAAAGGGAAGAGAGATAGTTAAAATACTGAAAATTGTAAATGATACAATTGAAAGAGGAGCACAATTAATCGAAGAATTTCACAACTAATTTACCAAATTTGAATCACAAAAACAATTGATTTTACAGACCGTCCAAGACTATCGGAAAAAAAATACACACTATCGAGATACATTGAGAAAAGCGTACGATTAAAGAACGTTTCTAAAGCATTATTTCATTCTTATTCAACGTAAAATGTTTAGATAATATAAAATAACTAAAAAGATTAATTTTAGTGCTACATCACTGTAAAAATATTTTGCAAACCTAGGAGAAACGATGTACTGGGTTTGAAGTAAAAACTCGAAGATTTGTGGGAAAATTATCAAAAGTGTTCAAGTTCAACGGCCTAGGGGCACGTGTTATTATTGACCGATCGAGTTCAAATTTTGCACACGTTACTTTTTATTATAGTGTCACAAAACTAGGGGGCGTCACTTGTTGAATTCCGAAATTTTTCTTTTCCCATATAAATAAGGACCACCCTAATATATATATATATATATATATATGGTAGAATCCATGCCCATTCAACAAGGAGCATAACTTCTTGATGGTCTTGAATTTCTTTTGAATTTAACAAATGTCAAAATTCATAAAGAATTAAAAATAAGCGGTTTTTTTTTTTTTTTTTTTTTTTTTTTTTTTTTTGCCCAAAATAATTCCTGGGCCGAGATACAGGCTGCCAAAAATGGCGGTCCTCTCATGTTTTCTCACTAGGAATTTTCGTTAAAATCTTTAAAGTACATTATGCCAGGAACGGTAGAACATATTTTGTCACGATTTCTTTTATTTAAATTTTTTTCCTGTTTAAAAACATACGGAACATTTTGAAACATGTTATTTGGTTTTTTTCCCACAGTCTTTTTAAAAAAAAAGGTTAAAATATTTTTTTTTCTCAAAAATGTCATTTTCTAAATATTTCATTCACGTTCAAAAATGTCAATTTCAAAAAATTTCATTTTTTTTACAGTTTATAAGTATTATTGAGCACGAGGGAGCTTTAAAAGGAGAGCTTCTACTTTTACGTTTAACAGATTTTAGAAGCATTTGAAAAAATGAGGGTTTATTGCTATGTGGAAGTTGACATTAACTTACGTTTGTTAACATTAACCACTGAATTTCTAAATTTGTCAGTACTGGAATGACAATGGGGAGAAATTGAATCATGTGTCATGACCAATCCACTGATAGTTTATTTTTCCAGAAAAGAAGTACCAGAACGGTTTTTTCTCACCACTATATACTATGTATGCAATTACAATGTGCATGTGTGTTTTTGCAGTCTATACAACATCTAATAAATCTAATTTAAATTCTCTCTCAACTTAACGCTCAAAAAACGTCGCTCGGATTTACGCTGGGACTAACTAATTACTTGTACGTTCATAAAGACACGTTCTACTGAGTTGGAAAGATGACAACGCAAGCTGAAATTCTTTCGGCTTTATTAAGGAGTTTTGCTTAACGTCCACGCAGTATGCGTGATTCAAAATATTCGTCGTAGTTATGACAACCAGTTACGAGATTTAATTTAAAAATTGTTGCATGAGGAATTTAATAATGAGTTTCCTAGCTCAGTGGGCTTAGAAAGAATCTTCGTAATTGCTTGGAGTTTCTTTAAGTGAGTATGAAGTATTTCTCAACAATTATATAAGACTCAAGGAAAAGCTGAAGCTCTATTTCGTTATGAAATCCGTGTAACTAGCTATTGACACTTTCAAAATAACGTGCGCTCCTGGTAAAATTTATTGCAAGATGCATCATTTAGTATTTTTATCAAACTAAAACCATTTGAATTTTTTGGGAAGCAGAGATAAGCGATCATGCATCCTTCCGATATCAGGAAAATTGTTCAGTTCCATTCTCATATATTTGCGGTACGCTACAACTGTTCTGTTCTATGAAGTGACAAAATGGAATACAGGGAAACAAGGTATTTTTCAAATTCAATTCGTTGGGTAAAATTGTATTTGCTTTCCTATACCAATATTATCTTTAGAATAGAAGTAATATTATTTTGAACTCGCCTTATTGTTTTTTTTTTTTTTTTAAGCCTTTAATACAATGCGAAACATTTTTCGCTTATGAACAATTTGTGGACTAGCAAAAAAAGTTTTCATCATATTCAAAATAATAACCAAACATATTAAAGTGATCAACGCAATGCCTTATTACCTGTATCACACTCCACATGTTATTACGCTTCATGATTTTCCAATAAAAAGGAAATAAGAGACATTCTGAGCGAGATCCTTTGAACTAAGTCCGTGGTTCCCAACCTTTTTGATCCCATCGCATCCCTTTAACCATTGACTGACACATAGCCCATCCCCCACCCCCTTCTTTCTTGAAAAAACCGTAACTTGGCGTTAGTGAACATTGATAGTAGGAAACTTAAATGCCTAAGTGAAATTTAAAGTAAAATCATTGCTATCAACTCGCTTTAACTAAAAAAAAAATAATAAAATAAGTAAATTTGAAAGCGAACTGATATGCATTTGAAGGGAAACACTTAACAATGATCATGACGTACTTTTCAAAACCAGTGCATTTTTATGAAATAATTTTCGTTTTTAAGTTGGAATCTGAGAATTAAAAAAAAAGACAATTTGAAACTTTGTGATGAATGACGAATTATTTCTTTAAGGTTCAACCGAGGAGTGAGGAGGATGCTAAAAATGAATATCTCTCTCTTTTTTAACATTGTTCTTGTTCGTCTACCCTCGTAACTCTCGATTTCGTAAACGATTTCAATTTCGATGTTCTTAGGGGTTTTTTTATCGTCCCTTGCGAAACCAAATCGCCCCTTCGGGAACGATCGTGTCCATTAATAACGCGTAAAATATGATGGAATAACGCATAATTGCAAACACTTGCAGTTTTCTGCAGACACGTCTCTCCATCATTAAGCTCAGTTATTTTGTATTAAAGGTGTTTCTTGTAGCACAGAAACACGTGTCTGCAGTTTTGTACAGTTGAACGATTTTATACTTTGACTTTTTAAACAAAAAGGTTTTTTTTGAACTCTAAACAAAGACTTATTTTGTTTAAACTTTTCTTTCAAAATAGGTAAAGAAATGGATGGCGGATTGACAGACCTGCAAAACACATTTCCCAGCCTGCTTTCATTCATTTTTTTTCTTTTTTTTTTCAATATTTTTTAAACGATTAATGTTGGACTTTTTCTCGGTTTCATCAAAAATTTGTACACTTCATTAAGCTTCCCCTATGTTTTTACTTTAAGAAAATGTACGCGAAATTGGAGTAATAAAAATGTACTAAAATATTATTAGAAAATATTATTTTTATCTAATAAGATAATGCAAGTCTTATCATTTGTAAAGTCGCATCAAAAGTTTTGAAGCGTCCCAACATTTTATGAAATTCTATATTTCGCTGCTTTTGATTAAAATAGAGAGATTTTTAAAACCAACTCTTGGTTGAAAAATTTGAGGACAGGCAGTGTGATTTCACTTACTACGGGTTTAATTGAATATACCATGTAAGATGAACAGCTAACAAAAGATATAGTTAGCGGAATGTGGTATCTGTAGATTGAAACAGTTAGTTAATAAGTTTTTGCGAAATTTAAACTAAGAAACCTAAAACGTATATTTCAGTCCGGCACGAAATTCAAATGAAAATCAATTAGTTTTGAAAGTTGCATTAAGTGTTTCCTTAATTTAGGCAAATGCATTTAATTGATAATTCGAAATTTCATGAAATTAACAATGTAGACCTTCACAAAATGTATTAATGCTATAATGCTTCTATGGGCCATATTGTTGAATACTTTATTTAATAGAGTTTGCTATGTTCTTC
Organism: Uloborus diversus; assembly: GCF_026930045.1. Lineage (NCBI taxonomy): Eukaryota > Metazoa > Arthropoda > Arachnida > Araneae > Uloboridae > Uloborus > Uloborus diversus. Next base: position 153,779,412 of record NC_072734.1, on the reverse strand, counting down.
GAGTAGCTAAATTGCAAATATTACTGATTCAATCTTTACTGGTTTAAAGAAGTGTTGTAAGGGGCACTAAATGCACAAGAACAATGACTGAGTCAAAACTTTAATATTCTTGAGGAATGAGAAGCATTTAAAAACATATGGTGCCAAAAAGTGTAATATTACTTCGTTAATAACAAAGGTTTTAAAAAGAACATAAGAATAAATCAATACTGCTAGCATAATTAACACTGCTTAACACTGCTGGAAGGATATTGAGGTAGAATTAAGTAAAAACATCTAACTTCGGAACAAGGATTTTCCTTTTATGCAGAAGAGTAATTATTTTCATGCTATTTATTTTACGAAAATATGTAAATACCAAAAACGTATAACCTCTGCTTCCTGAAAAAAAATATTTTTAATTAGCGGGCTATAATGTTTTAATCAAACCGAAATTCATTTGCCAAAAAATTTAATCCATTCGTTTTGTATGTATAGCATTTGACTTTCGAACACATTCGGCAGTCCTACAAAAATTATAGAAAAAAAAGGTCATTAAATTTGCTGCTGGCTTTGTATTAAGTGGAAAAGCTTTGTCATAATAACCAATTGTTTTACTTTAGTATATGTTCAACATTAGCTGCGTCGGGCGGCGTTGCACGGTCTACTTCGAAAGTAAAAGTTACGTAAAGTGGCCCACGTTCAATAAACAAGCTTAATCTAAAAGAAGAAGCGTAAAATAAAGTTGTGACAAAAAGCGATTTTACTACTCAAAATTTAGGTTTAGATCGCTTTGGATTTTTTCGAAATTCCGAAAACCACCTATGTGAACTCCGGAATATCGATGGACCCCTGAACTAAATTTGGCATACATCTGACGTAAACTGGCTTTTTATAAGGGACATACACATACACTACAGCCATTTTATATGTATAGATGCAGAAGAAAAAAAATTGATTCTTTAAAAGTTCGAATTTGCACGTTTTTGAATTGTGCTAAGTTCATTTTTACCATTTTTAGGAAATGTTAGGACGCGCGCGGGTGTGTGTGCCTGTGTACATATAAACGTTTTTTGAGGGAATCGCTTTAACACAGAAATTACTGTACAAAATCGTACGAAATTTGAAAATGAACCGTTCTTTTTCGGTATTTGGGACTATTATAACTGTATAAGTAAAACAAGAGGATTAGAAAAAAAAATGGAAGGTAGGGTTGGGCCGAGAGAATAAGTGTTTATTCAATTTTGACACCAATAGCTCCAAGAACTTATGTCATCATTTGTGAATATTTAATGAGCGTAGTAAAATCAATATTGAGAAAGAAAAATTACATTAAAATGTTTTACTTACGGCTCAAGGACAGTTAATAGTTTTGGGATCAAACCAGATGTCAAAAAGTGGATATTTTCCAATGATTCCTTTAATCCCGGTTTGCACCATCGAAAGTTTTTAACTACCGGATAGTTTAATTAAAAATCAAATTAGCATTTTAACATGATTTTGGTAGTGAAGGTACTCGCAATTAAAATAAAGGTGCTAATCTTTTCTGCGTTTATGTATTTAGATTGGAACTTTTAAGTTACGTAGGCTTTGAGTTATAACCTTTTATAGCAGAATTTAAATAAATTTAATTATTGCCAGCAATCAGATTAATTTCAACTATTTAAAAGTTTTATTTATTGCTATTTTCTATATGTTAACAAATAAAATGTTTTTACTTAGATGATTTTTAAAGAAATTGACACATTAGGTTCGACAAAAGTTAGGAAAATCTGTTATTATAAGCATTAAAACATTCCTTAGTTCCAAGTCTTGACAATTTATGGATTTCTAATCAGGTGATTAAATGTGAGTTAATTTGCTTGTATTTTAGAAATTCCAAAATACTTCTTGGCAAGATACCGTTTTCTTAATGAGTGTTACCTTTATAAAACATTCTGTAATTAATTTTCAAAAAATAAATAATCCAACAAATCTTGATAAAATCCAACTATCTTGTATAAGCAGAAATAATTCAAAATGGTATAAATATTTACTTATTAAGAAATTTTAAGTATTTGTATTACATTTTATCATGAGTGTCACTTTGTTTCCTAAATAAAAGGTATAAAGTTTACGATAAAAACATATTAAATTAAACTTTAAATGTTTTCATTGCACTTACCATGAATAGCTAAAATATTTCAATATGGAAACCAATTTTTAAAGATTAAAGAAAAAGTTTATTAATGAAAATGCTGAATTTCAGCTATAGTAACACTCATAAGAGACGGCAGCACTCATGAAAGATGGATTCATGAAACAGTTTATGCCCAAATTTCATTTTTGCAAACATTAGCTTTGCGTCAGTGTTCACTCTTTAATGTTTAATAAATGTGAATTTATCTATGTATCTATGTGAAAGATATATTTCTTCGATAATAGTAAAAGTTAAAGGTAATACATTATCCATAACTATATGGATCTTCTTTATCCTTAACTATATGTTTACCTTTTAAAAGTTACACTCATGAGGGGTAGAAATGATGAGATTTATAGAAGAATTCTTCCCTGGAATAAATTCTGATCGTGTTTTTGAAAATTTAATTAGGTCTCTTGTTTCCTTAACACAAAATACATCAATGCCTAATTGCATATTTCTATACTTAAAAAAAATATTACAAAATAAATGCGTAACACTCATGAGATTTGTTTAAAATACTCTTCACATTGAATTGTACATTTCAATATATAATATATAAGGAATAGATATATCCAATTAAGAAGATACAAATATGGCTTCCCTAACACTGTTGCTAACTACGGTAAAAAACTATTCTGTACTTAAAAAATATTAAATTCCCTGGAGTAACACTCATAAGTTGCACTTAAGGACACACATTGAATTGAAATTTAAAATGTTAAATGAGAAGTTCTGTAAAATCACTTTCAGCAGTGTTTTAATAACAAAAAGTACTTCTTTCTTAAATGCTCAAAAGATAATTAAAAAAAAAGCTACTTTAAAGCGTACAAAAAAAGATAAAGTTTATGCGATCTTTCTAGTCAGGACAAGGACGTTTCCCTTACTACCTAACTACAGTAATAGAAAAGGCTTATAAATTTACAACCATGAAAAAAGACACTAAATGCAATAAATTTAATGTAAAACAATGCCTCACTACATGTTTATGCAAGGTCCAAAAATATTTTTACTAACCTTTAGTGCAATGGAAAAAGTCAGGACATCAAACTGTCAATCGTTTTGAAAATCACCCACTTATTTAAAGCAATGCTTTTAGAAGATTTAATATTTTTACTTTAACACGATAATGGATCACCCTATAGTAACATTGAAGGAGCATTGTTGATTTAACAAATAACATATTTCGAGTTTTTTTTTTTTTTTTTTTTTTTTTGAGCAATCACGATTGCTTATTGTTTTCATTTGACAGTTTTGATGTGCTATCAATTTATTTTCCCGCCAGCACCCTCTGCAGCATCACCGTCGACCGGCTCCTCACGATGCTGCTCCTATAACGAAAACCGTCTACAGGTTGCATCCATATGCTGCACACACGCGCATACATACACAACTACACACACAAACAAGCGCACACATAAATACATACACCTACACACATACACAAACACACACATACACAAACACACACACACACACACACACACACAAACAAATACACACACTCAAACATATACATACACACACACGCATACATACAGACACCTACACATACACACACCTACACACAACTACCCACACACTGATCACACTCATGTCTGCACACAGACACAAACACATATGCCTACACACACATACACATTCCCCAATACACACAAACACTCATACACACAACTACCCACACACACATACCTGCACACAGACACAAACACACATGCCTACACACACATAAACACACATGTCTACATACACACACACACACTCATGATTGCGAAAAACATAATTTGAATTCAAGAGGTCAAAATTCAAATTAATTTTTCATTTATTTAATTTTTTTTTAATTTATTTTTTTTTTTAAATATTTTTTTCTGACTTTATTTTAGATGAAAATGGTTAATTTTAAAGCGCTTCATTCTGACAGTCAAATATGGCTATCGTACAAGACGATTTTCACCAGCTTCTCAATTTTAGATTCAAAAATGCTTACAGTTGCCAACCAGGCCGTTGGATCTAGAAACTCCATTCACTTTCTATATCGATCTTTATTAAGTTTACTTGAATCAAACGTCCATCTCTGCATCTTATTTATAGAGTATAACTATACCATTGGACATAGAAACTCCATTTGCTTTCTATATCGATCTTTATAAATTTTACTTGCATCAAATATAAATCTGCGCATCCTGTTTATAGAGCAAAGTTTAAATATAGTTTCTTATCAAGTAGGCACATTTGCTTGATAAAATGCATGCAAATTTACTTCTTTCTTTTGATTCGCGTCACAAAATAAAAAGATAACTTAATTATTTAAGTTACACGATTTTTAAATTTTAGATGTGAAATGAGGCACATTTGGTATAAAAATCCATTACATCTAAGTAAAATACTCAAATAGTCACAGTGATGATTTTTTATATAACCATTCGAAATGCACAGGAACTCTCGAAATCGCATCGGAAGATAAATGCAGAGGGAAAATCTTTTTGGACGTGAATCCTTACAGTATTTCAAGTTGAATCAACATAAAATGGTCGTCATGTGTTTCTTTTGTCTGCAATGCGACTTTATAGGCATCATTTGTTTCTACTTATACGTGAATTGGTTTTCCACTTGCTAAATTTTAAAAAATGAAAGAAATAAGTCAAGCATTTTAGTTTCCTCAGTACTTAAAATTTTGATGGATGTTAGTTTAAAACTTTCGCCAATTTCATAAGAAAAAAATTTTTTTGAATGTGTGGACGAATTAACTTGTGACGAAAAATTATATCTTCATTTAAAATATCCATTGTTCAAAGTGCCTGAGGATTACCTACGTCTTAAAAATCTGCATGTGCTGCAGTAAATAAAAAAAACTTTAGACTTTTCATCTGTAGGTCAGTAACTATTAATCACTTACATAGTATGATTCTTCGAGCTCAACATAAAAGCTAAAAAACATCTTTTAATGTTTTTTTCTTCCTAAAAAGTAGTTCTTATCTTACAAGTACTTAGCAAAAAATTCAGAAAAATCCGCATTTAATATAACAAATATTATAACGTTTTAGAATTTAGACCTTCGACACAAAAATCGGAGTCATAAGTTTAACACGTAAATTTGCATGAAAAAAAAAACAGAGTTGAAAAGCTTAGAAATTTTTTTCTAAGAAATGAGTAAAATAAGTCAAAGTGTATAGCATCCTTGAAAACAGATGTCTGCCGAGGTTTTACCGATTTTTAATGCTTTTATTTCTATTTTTACGCAAGTTGAATATTTTTTTTCTCACTTATTTGTATTGGTGTGTTTCTGTTTGCGTCATTAGGCAAATTTTTCAATGCTATAAATGGACAACTTCGCTCTGGTTTTCCAAAACAACAGATCATGTTCATTTGGTGTTAAGACTGAATGTTGCAAATTCGGAGTCAGTAAGTCAGAAATTGGTCTCTTAAACCAAAAAGCGTAAAATTAATTAGTATTAGGTACAGCTATGTGCCAACGTGTGAATAGGTATTGATGTGCTGAATATTTCGCACATCAGTATGTTCCAAAGAGATAAGCGCAACCGAACTTCGTTTCGTTAAAGCTTGCTTGCTATTATCCCAAGAAACAACCCCAAGGATTAAAAAAAAAAAAAGGTTTAGGGTGAAATTCAATGAGAACCAGAGATAATTTATTTTGAAGAGAATCACAATAAGATAAAGAAGCATTTGAGCTTTTTTCTTATTCATTCTGATTGCTATATCTCCAAAAAGAGAACGAGGATTCACAGAAGAGTTTGCTCATAGACGAACCATAAATAAAATGGCTGCTGATTAAGTATTGACAATATTATCGTAAAGGGAGAAGCGGCTTTTGATACGAAAAAAAATCATGTGAACTGAGAAAAAAATTCTGATGGCCACAGCAAGTTAGTTTTTATTTTATTATTATTTTTATGTGATCTAATACATGCTGGAAGATAAGTGTGCTAAAAAAGTCCACTCTGAGGTTCAAGGCCTATTATCTCACTAAAGTATAATATAATTGCCTCTAAGTTTTGCATGTCCATCAGATGACATTCGAAAAAAGGGAAACATAATTCCGTATGAAAATTTAACTTTTAAAATAACTTTTTTTTAGTAGTTTCAACACAGAAAGATGATTTGGCCTGATTAGAAACGAGCGTCTCTGATAAGGTTAGCTCTGAAAGAAAGATCAAAAATTGATATCAAACTAAAAAATTCTTTATTGTTTACTGGAAAACAAGTCAAGCTGTTGTGTTTACAATAACTTGTAAAGTTATTGCAAATAAAAACTTGTTTTTGATAAGCTGAATCATTATTACTTCAATGTAATGAAAACAGATCATTCATTACATTTTGGTCACTGATAATTTTTTATTTCCCTTTTTCTTTTTTTGGCACTTTATCACAGAAATGAAGTGCATTTATGTTCAGCAAATGTAGCAAAGGATGATATCCTTAACCCGATACTCCGGTGTCCTCATAAGTCAAGGCCAAATAAATCCTTTCAAGGTTACAATCTACAGTACTAGGATGTCAAAACACAGGAAAATTTAAATGTACGCAGCGATATTTTTCTTTTTGAATTAGTTAATTACATAAAGTAGGCTTCAAGAACAATAAACAACTATGTTGTGCTAGTTAACTACAGTGAAACATGAAGATGCAAAAATTATTGTAAAATAAGACTAAGCAGTCATGATGTACTGTATTAACACTCTTACGTACGTGAACTGTTGCCTGATGACAACAAACTGTTTTTTGATAATGACTTATCATCAGTTACTTTCTAAAGACGATGAAGTCACGATCTAACGACATTTTTTTTATACTGTGTACAGCGAAAAGTGTGGTATGGTCTTATTGTTCTACATGGACTTATTTGAAGCACCCAGCCCATAGTCAGGCAACCGCTTTGTGAGATATGGTTTTTCTTGTTTTTAAGCAAATCATTAGGTCAAATGAGCTCCCTGTACGATATTTTACTTGCATTCAAGCTTTATTATTTCACTAAAAACGAACCCCATTTACCCAATTTTGAAGAATTAATATACTTAGATGTATCATGAGTGACGATATAAATATAAATGACTAAAGTACTCACTGACACGCAATATGTACCTCTAGATTTGCATATGAGGCAGGGAGAAGCAAAGGGATGTAAGTAGATATTTTAAAGTTTTGAGTAAAATGACTTCAGAGATAACGTCTTAGGTAGTCTGACATTGAATTTTTTTCCTTTTAAATCATGCTGTACAGCAGCACCTACCAGGGCTACTAGTACTATACCTTGCCCCAAGACAAAGGAGAGGTTTGCCTACCATTTGTACTGGTTATCTCCAAATTTTTAATTTTGTCACTTACATCCCTTTGCTTTTCGCTGCTTCATATGAAGCTGTTATAAATTTCTAGCTCATTCTGTTCTGTCAAGGTAAAGTATATTACTTAATACGTAACTGAATAGGGTTTAAATTTAAATTAGAGTTAGAGTGAAACATTGGAAGTACCAATTTATTAACACTTTAGAGAAATTCAACTTTACGTAAGGAAAGCAACTAACCAAAAAAAAAAAAAAAACGAAAGGCATTTACCGTTACATCTTTTTAAAGAATATTTTGTCCTTGATTTCTCATGTTTCAAAACTAAGCGGCAGCCTTCGGATTGTCACTCTGATTCAAATCGATTCCAGACAGTATATTTCCCTCTGCTATCATCAAAAGATAATGTGGTTAAAATGGAAGATCAGTTGCATCGTATCTTGCTTAAAGGAAAGAAAAGTCATTACCGGTGGTAGCGAACCCGTGATAAATTGTTCCTCAGCAAAAGACTCGATTATCGGAAATGACTTAAAATGCGTGAGTTATTTTTAATGTCTTACGACGTCTTTTATGAGAATAAAATTCCCGGCGGCATCGCTCAAGAAAATCCATAACAGCTGCTTCTGGTTGTATCCACAAATAGATTTTCTCACGTGAAGCTGATAGCCCACGTAGAGAGCTTCTGAAATATTTCCTTCCAAAATCATTGTATATCTAGGGAATAGTGCTAGTACTCCTTTTAGTCCGTGTATTTTTTGCCAAGTTCATTCTTTCAAGATAACTTTTAATTAACTATGTTAATATTTTTTTTTCAGCTCAAACATTGGATTTTTTCTAAGAAACTAAGAAAAACTGTACTGCAGTAGGCAGGTAAACGGCAGCATCTGCAGAAAAAAAAGTTTTCAAGATATTTGAAGAAATTTGTTTTGGATTCCATACTTAAAATATGGAAATGTTGAAACTACAGTGCTGGTTAAAAAAAATTGCATCACCCTCGCATTTTCACAACAATGGGATTACGTGAGAAGTTTTGGTCGACCGATCAACGATGAAGGTATGTGACATTCTACAAAACTTATGAAATAAACATTTAACAGCCGAAATCCTATATTGTTTACGTAGATCGGGGCTGCTTCCGGGCCAAGGCAAACTGCTGACCCCATGCTCATTTTTCCATTTCTGAACCTGCGTGTGAGTTTAGAGAAAAAAAATGCTTAACTAAGTGTCAATTTAAGTCTAATGGCAGGATAAAGGTTTTTAAATTAATGCTTACCAGTTTTGCCCTATGGCACGGAGCAGAATCATCCAGAAAATGACGTTTGGAAGTGAAGTAAAATGATCCCGGATAGTAGGAAGCAATTTCTCCTCCAAAATGCCAATATAAGCCTGAGAGTTTACTGTTCCTTGCACAAAGTGAAGCCCACCAACTCCTTGATCAGAGATACACCCCCAAATCATCTGGGATACGGGATGCTTGACTATTTGTTAAATGGAGTCGGAATGATATTCATCTCTTTTGCGGTGCGGGTGATGCAATTTTTTTTTAACACCACTGTAGACTTTTTTCTTTCAGCTGAACCAAATAAGCAAGCTTGTTCAATAAAGCTAACGTACAGTAGATGCCAAATATGCAAAGAAATGAAAAATGAAAAATTTGCAGTTACTGCCCTTTACCTGCACACGGCAGTATAAAAAAGAATCTTACTCCAGTAAAAAAAAAGAAAGAAAGAAAGAAATAAAACAGCTATATTCTGTTTAAGATTAATGTCATATCTCCTCCCTGAAACTGTCTCTGTTTAAGGAACTTCTATGCGGACACGGTTTAAAAGAAGATTTATGACGTAAATCCGAAATGGAATGCTACGACTTTTTCCTAGAAAAAGACTTGAATTTCGTGATAATTTAAGGAGTGATGCTTTGTTAGTAAATGTCGGTGAACAATAGCTTAGAACTCCGAAATCTGTTAAAAATGATTATATCTTTTATAATAAAACAAGGAATATATATGTGTGTATGTATGCGTGTTTATATGTTCCCTAAACAAATATTCGGCTTACGTCAAAATCTCGTAACTTGACTGGTTGATCCTTGGGCAGCTGAGAACGAACGTAGGGAGGTTTTCAAACGCTAAAAAAGAACAAAACCGTTCGAGTTTTAATTTTATGGTCCGAAAAAGGCGTTTTTCTATAATATGAGGGCGAAAAAATAATCACAGAAAGTAGAATAAAATAACCATAGAAAACCCTGATTTTCTTGCATCAGATAAAATTAGTTCCAATCCTCTAAAGTAATTAGAACGTGAATTATTACTTTTTAACTAATTTCATGCTAAAATGTAGGTAAGCCTTTAATTAGAAATTCATTGTTGATCACGGTCATTGTTGAACGACGCTTTTATTAAAATTTGTAGTTTTAATAAAATTATTCAGAAGAATAATTTGTTGCCCATTTTGTTTCGAATATGAAAAAATAAAATTCTGGCTTTTGTTTCGAGGCTTCTTCTGTAACCTGGGGATTTACAATTTTTCCCTTTTGGTTATTTTTCCGCAATCGGTCGGAAAATTTTGCAGATTTTTTTTGTTCAAGCCTGATCGTTGAATACGCGTTTAATTTCGAGGTAGACCGTGCTAGTAAAAGACGCACAGCTAGTAAAATCATAAATTCAGTTTTATTATTTAGAACAAAGGGGTTCAAATGTAGCACTAATTTCGGCCAAAATTTGAGACAAGAGCGTAACAACTAATTTGGGAAGGAGGAAGAATAACTTTTCTTTCGACGAAATACTAATTCTTTGAATACTTTTTGTAATAGATAGAATGATTATGCATCGAATATAGGATGAATACAGTGTGCATTTTGAACTACATTTGCTGTAACTGCGAAGCAGGAAAAGAGACTACTATATATTAAAGAAGAAAAAAAAATATTTTTTTTACATTTTGAGTGTTATTAATGCATTTAGAATTTTATTGAACATTATCAACTAAAATCGATTCAATTCCTTCACTCCTTTACTGATTATGCAATTGCATGTGCAGTGAAGTCCGCTGGAATGAAGCATTGACGCTTTTTTACTTGCTTTTTATCATGGAAAATACAAATAAAAAAATACACAGAAAAAACAAAATTTGATGTTATCTTCTTTTGAACTTAGATTGTCATGAGCAAAAAAAAGAGTAATTAGAAAATATTTACAATAAAAAACTCGTGCAGTTTTTTTCAGGTAGCAGGATATTTTTTTGCTACTGTGGAATAAAACTAGAAAAATTGTATGTAAGAAAATATGTTTCATATACAGAACTCTTAAACTAATTAAAAGAGGGCAACGAACTGTGAAGCACTCATGAAAAAAGTGAAGAAACTTAGTAGTAAGAAGTAGTAAAAATATAAAATTTAAAATATTCCATTTTTTTTTTTCTTTTACAAAAAAAAATTAAGTATTGTATTCGCGAAAAAAATTTCGCTCAAAAATTGGCCCTAATTTCCATTTTGCTCACCCCCGAATGAATGTTGAGTTTTTTTCAACCCGACCACACGTGGATAAGTGCCTAAGAACGTATAGACATCCGAAACATCCATTTTGACAGTCTTCGAGTTAATTACAGAGAGTTTTCTCGTGACGTCCGTATGCACGTATGTATGTGCGGATGTGCGTATGTATGTCGCATAACTCAAGAACGGTACGTCCTAGCAAGTTGAAATTTGGTACGTAGACTCCTAGTGGGGTCTAGTTGTGCACCTCCCCTTTTGGTTGCATTGGGGTGTTCCTAAAGGGGTCTTTTGCACCTTTTTGAGGGGAAATCAGTGTCAATATCGATGCAAACTCAAGTGATGTTATAATTTGGCAGACACTTGGCGATATATTGCCAGTCTTTTGCTCGCCAAGTTTTGACGCCGCTTTTTTTTTTTTTTTTTTTAATCTGGTTTCAATTTGGCCACTGTTGGTGATATTTAGAGAGTTTTCTATTGAATCACATTAAAATTGCCTATAATGGGGAAATAACATGAAATTGGTGGAAAAGGAAGTCATGTGATGAACACATTAGCTCGTTTCTTGATAAGATCAAAATTAAATAATCGCACCAACGCATATCGACAAGCCTATAAAACAAAGACAAATTCCTCCAGTTAGACGAAGAAAAACAAGTTAAAATACAAACCAAGTTGTACGTATTTTAATATTACATTGCATGATATTGTTTGAACATAATTGCAGAAAGTTAAATTTGTTCACTATTAATTTCGGTCATCAGATGAAGCCTTAAGCTGCGTAAACATAAAATGTGAATCAAAGGATTTCTGAATTTTTCTATCAGCGTCACCATGTGTGAACGATCATATATACCTGCCTAAGGTAATTAAAAATACTTTTGTACTTCGTATTTATGATTAAAAAATGTTTTCATTTAAAAACCTAGTATTAAAAATAAGTTATTATTAATTCATCTTTACATTATCGTCAAAGTCATGGGGTTTTTTTCGCTTCTTAAATACAACATAAAACCATAAAAATCACTAGATATTTTATTCTGACCTATGTAAGTATCATTTTGCAATTTAGTTTTACTCTTATTTCTTTTTATTATGCATTTCCGAAAAGAACTTTCGGTGAAACAAAATATCATTTTTTATTCTCTCTTACTCATTCTTTATTATCGTTCTTTCTTATTCTTTATTCTTATACCTTCCACTTTTCATCTTAATGTTTAAATTAGCTGGGGCTGTTTTGATTTTATATTTATTTTGGGGCTAGAGAACGAAATCTGTTCTTTACTCGTTCTTTATTCTTTATCCTTCTATATTTCATTTAAATATTTAAATTAGCAGGGGCTATTTTTCACTTTATTTTTTTAATAAAGACTTGTTAATTATTTTCCTCAGTTTTCAGAGAACATTTTTTATTTTAAGAGACATATCAAATTTGCATTGTAAATTCGTTTATGACCGTCTCTCTTTTCTGGTTGCTTTTGCGTGCTGATACATTTTTTTTTTTAGTGGAAACAAAAGGTAGTATTATTCTCAGTTGCCTCGTTTTTGCTTTATAAACAACGTGTTGAACTGAATGAGCAACAACTATTTTTTGAATTTTATGTTTTCCAGAGTACACTGACGCACAGTTGCATAGCAGTCTTTTTTTTTTTTTTTTAGTGCTTCTCATTTGTGACTTATCATAGAACGAATAAGAAAAGAAGAAATAATTCAGCCATAATTGGAAACAACGTTTTAAGAGCCTTGCAGCACCATACAAGTACGGGAATTTTGAAAAGAATAAAGTACTCAAACAATAAAACTGAATTTTTTTCCTCGGGAAAAAGGCAAAACATTCAAACTCAAATAAGAACTTTTGATAGAATTTTCCAAATTGCAATTTTTAAATTTTTAGATATTGTTCTTAGGGGCCATTCATTAATTACGAAAGAATGATTTTCGACATTTTTTGACCCCTCCCCGACCCCTTATTAGGGTACGTATGATTCTTCATACTCCTTCCCCCTTTTCTTACGAAAGGTTCCATTTCGTTTTTCGGAATAACCAAATGTTGTTAGGAAAGGATCAGTTACACTAAAACTCCCAGTCTGACATTCATCAAAGATTTTTATTTTTCAAATAATTACATGATGTGATACTAATAAAAAATGAAGCATGCCATGCATATTGCGATTCTTCTCTGCCAAACCACTAGACCGTGCGATTTCAAATTTTAAGGGGACGGTGGACCTTGAAAGCTTTTTCTTTTATTTGTTAATTTTGAAACATGAAACTGGGCATAAAAGTTAGTAAGTTAATTAGCATACAAAATATCAAGCAGAAAAAAATACAACAAAATAAAAATTTAATTATAATTAAAAGTTTTGAAATTTAAAATAAAAATTTTAAAATGCTCCATGCGACTCATTTTTTGCTTTTTTCTCAAACAATTTGCATTTTATCAGAGAACAGAACATTGCCAAGAACCTTCAGTATCCATTTAAGGATTGGTTCATTATTAAATGCACAGTATTTTTTTCGCATAACGCAAACATTTTTGTTGCGAATATTACATAAAAATCAAAAATTAAATATTTTTAAGCAACATAAAATTCTCTTAAACCTTAATGCATACCCAGTTTTATCAAACTACTACCAAAGTAGCATATTTTGAAATTTGAAGCCTATTGAACAAAAATTAAGTCGCATGGAGCATTTTTCAATCTGTGTCAGCATCGAATTTTCCAGTCCGAGATAAATGACATTAAAGTCTAATTTCACCTACATTTCATACTCTTCGTATTTTAATACCTCCCGAAAGATATTTTCACGATGAGTAAATATTTGACATTAATACCAATGCAAGAATTTATTGAAACTTAGTTTACATGTTTGACACTTAGTTTTACTTAGTTTTTCGACTTTGTTTACATGTTTTACAGCCATTTTAATCGAAAACACGCTCTGTTTACTTTCTTTTTATACGCATATAGTTTCGCGATAAAACATCAGATCAACAAGAGGTTTTTTTCATATGATTCAGCACACTTCATATATTGTTACTTCCATGGAATAAAAAAATCATATTTTTGACCGAATTGAGTTATTTGAAAATTCCACGGTCCCCTTAAGTATCGGATTAGGAAAATAATACGTACGAATGTGTTTGGACCCCCCCCCCTACCTCTCCCTTAAACTAAGGGTATTTTGAGATTTTTCTACCTCCCTCCCCGCTCCCTCGGGATCCTTACGTGATTAATGAATGGCACCTTACCTATAGATAAAAATCGTTTTCGCGTAACTTTACTTACGTTACCGAACTTTAACCACCGAAACTGCGTCGGTGAAATTAAAGTTTCCATTTATTTTTTCCTTACTTTCTGAAAGCCATCTAGCGTATTCATGTGCTACCAACAGATCCATTTTTTTTTAGGAAGATAAGGAATTTTCTATGATGTAATATGTAATGGTACCAAATGGTACCTTGCGGGTATAGTTTTTAACCTTATAGAAATCAATCCAAATATAGTTATTTATTTTTATTTCATAGCATTTTTCGAAATGATATTTAACTAATAAAATTACGGCACAATATGCATTTTAAGACATGAATTTGAAGTGTCAAAAGGAAAAGTTAAACACACGGGAAACAATTCGCAATTAAACTGTCGCAGAGCTAATGTCTCTTTTGATAGTAAATAGTACATCAGGACAAGAAAGTTATATGAGTTTCAGAAAGTAAAAATAATTTCTTTTTCTCTCTCTAATTGCTTTAAAAAGACAAAAAAGGAGCAGCGTAATGCGTTGAATTCCGCAGAACGTTTCTTGAACTTAATGACTTCTTAAAATAACTATTCTCGACGGTTTCTGTGGAAGGGAAAAATAATACGAAGAATAGTTTAGAAAGAACTGTTGAAATTTTAATATGAGAATCGAGTTCTTTTAGAAAAAGTTCTCATTAAAGGTGTTAAATTATGAATTTTTTTTTAATTCTCTACTTAGTTTCAAGTCCTCTTATATAATAGAAACTTCAGTAAAACGGTTTAAAGAAATGCAAGTGGGAATATTCAACCGAAAAAGGTTTTTTATTTCGTCTGTAATAGAACGCTCGATGATGATATTTAATTTGAATGGGTGCGGCGAGAAAATTCTGAATGTGTTAGGAATTGGTAAAATAATTGCAAAATGTACAAGACATTGAGAATTTCAATAAACGCAGCTGTTTCAGAGTTAATGGGCCACTTCACCGTCACGTGTGAACAATCTGACTCAATAATTTCACCAACATTTTGTTATAGATCTGAACAGTTTAATTAAACAGGAGTGAACACATTTTTCTATCTTTCCATTTGATACAAAGATTGATTTTTAACGGTTTGTAACTTTTTTTCTTTTGGAGATAGAATCTTAGTTTTTCGACGATAGGTCGAGTTAGATCTTGAGTAAAAAAAGCCGATCTTTCCTAAATTGTCAAAACGAAAACTGTGGGGTAATTCCTTCGCTTTTTACGATAGATTTGATAAAGAAAGTAGTGCCTAAATTTTAGCTAAGCCTAAAACAGTTCGAGCTAAAAACGCAAATAACTTTCGCCGTACTTAAGTTAGAGCATTGAAATAAATTGCGTAGAACGCAGAAAATTTTACCTTTTCCAACGATATATAATATTATTTTGTGCAAGTAATTTTTTCCCGTTTAATAGGCAATAATAGGCAATTTTTGCGATTATTGATCTTAAAAAATTAATTACAAAAAACTAATTCGAATTTAAAAATAAATAAAACACCAGGTGCACACCCCCAGGGCTCAAGTTAATTTTGCACAAAATTTCAAGGCTGTAGGTGCTATGGGGTCTCCTGGACACAGGTCCGCCACAGACTTCCTTCCAGAATTTATTAGAAACCTTACTTGTATTTACTATAAAGAGATACTTATTGCTATTTTACTTTTATGGGTAAGGAAGAAGCTCGATTTTTAATCACGTCAAAGCGGTGTGTTTTGAGTTCCTTCAGTTAAAACAGAAAACGAATGAAAAGGCAATTGTTTCTCACAATCATTACTGACCCAGGCAACGCCGGGTATTTTTGCTAGTATTTTTTAATTTTTTAAATAAGAAATAATTTTAAAATATAATATCGAAATGCTTTGCTTCAGAAGTTACATACTTTTCTGATCTCTTAAGAAACACAATTTTGTTCATTACTCTTGTAAATTATTATTTTTAATGAAATGTATGAAGCGTCACCTGCGAGACAAAATGACCGTTCTTTGTGGAATGTTGCTAATACTCTTAGATATAGCTAATGTATAATATTCTTCAAAAATATTTCAAAATAAATTGGTATTTTTGTGGAAATTGTTCATTGTATGACTTGCTTAATCAGATGTTGAATTTATATTTACAATAAGTCACTAACATTTAACTTACTTTTTCCAAAACATACAACAGCTATTTCGCATTAACTCAATAGTGTACTGCGGAAATAATGCTAAATTTTGTGCGTGGTGGAAAAAAAAACCGGATCCATCAGCAGATCATAAATCCTATCCCCATGCACTCATTTTTTAAAACTAAATTATTTGTTATTCATTATCCGAAAAAGGTTTATTAAAGTAATCTTCATTTGTTTCATAGAAATAACGCGACTTCATTTCCATTTGCGTTTTGTAAAGGAAGAGTTTATTCAAAGGTATGTCAAAGGACGCACTTTTCAATGTCAGCAATCAAACGTATAACAGCAGTCAAACGTAGTAACTTACTGTAAAATACCTAGCTTTGTCTTCAATCTTTGAGTTGAACTGAACCATTGCTACGGTTACTCGTTTGGTGTGTTAATTCTACATTAGCTACCAGTTCTTGACTCTTTTAAGATGTTTTCCGCCTCCAGCTTAGTTATTTCCTATTCCGGGCTGATGAGTGCTAAAAAGCACAAAATTGCAGTCCTTGGATGGAGTAACTGAGCAGGCGGTGTATTTTATGTGTTCCCATAAGTATCAAAATGGATGCATCAAGTTGCTACATCCCATATAATTGCATAGGGGATAGTGACCCAAAGCGGATAGACCTTCGTATGCTCCCCCCCCCCCATGGTGTGTTAGCGGTGATGAATACGTATGTCGTTTTTACCCGAACGCCGCAGAGTTATTATCAGTCCCAGCGAAGCAGCAGTGAAGCGGCATAGCGCAACTAGGCTTTGAAAAAAAAAGATACACTTAAAAGAAAAATGAAGTTTTGTAACTTGTGATTAGTCGAAGACCAGCTTATTTCTTTATTGTCAATAATATTAACTTATTAAGACTATCCACCTATAAACTACGATAGTCATTCCGGTTTTTTTAATTATTAATTTAAGGTTATAATTATTGAAATAAAAAACGTGCTTTTGGGTAAAGCGGGTCGAGCAAAGCGGATATAGGATTTAATAATATATTTATTTAAATTTCTTGACTCGTGTGCTGACTTAGATTTTCTCTTTCAGTAGGATAATTATAACTTTAAAAGTTATTTTTTGGGATGACAATTAATTTGTCTATTAATTTAATCAGTTATTTCTTTATGTTTTATAAACAGATGTACTGACTTAAAATTGGATAAGTACAACTGTTTCATATTTTTTTATATAACAGCAGGTAGATAGTAAACTATTTTAATCATTTATAACTTCATATTTGATCGGAAAATGTACCAAACCACAATTAAGTAAGCTTTCCCGCTTTGGGCTCAAAGGTAGGGCAAACTGGGTTTTTCACATGTTTTTAAGTTTGATAATAAATAAATATTTCGTTTTAAATAATACAAAAATCACTTTTTGTTTTGGAGTTCAAGAACTCTGCTAAGAAATAAAACCGAAATTGCGATTAAAATCCAAAAACTACAATCTCCGAGCATTCTTCGAAAACCTACCCGCTTTGGGCCGCTCTTCCCTATCTGTGTGACTAACGTTGACTGAAAAATAATTCAGGCAGAGGAAAAAAAATCACTTGCGGGATCAGTGCTTTTTTAAGACAGCATTTAATGCTAATAATTACTCTTTTTCTGCTTCACTCAATTAACTATCGAACAGGTGGTTAAACTAGGTGGAAGTGGAGACAACAACAGGTGTGAAGACAACAAATAACGTCAGTCAACTAGCTGACAGGCTACTTCTTTGAAAGTATGATTTCACTAACTACCTCGTGTGCGGGAGACGTCAATTTCAATAAAAAAACGGAAAACTGTTGAGTGTGTTAGACATATATTCCGTGTGGTCTTTATTGCTCAAAAAATATTCTAAGATTTGCCTTGCAATGAAGTTTATTTTTAAAATAAGATTTTATCTTCTATTGGTTGTATTGTGAAGAGTAAGGTCGCTCCATAATAAACCTATACAAAACCCTCATAAGACCGATCATTTTATACGGTAGTGAGACATGGGCAATTAATAAAATAGAGGAAAACAGACTTCTCATTTTCCTTCACAAAGATCCTTCGGTCAATTTTTGGAGCAGTAAAAAAAAATGATGCTTGGAGAAGTTTATATAACTTTGAAGTATACCATAAATACAGACAAACCAACATCTTAAGAATAATTAAAGCCAGTAGAATAAGATGGCTGGGGCACGTATTTAGGCGTACAGATCTGGACCCGGTTAAAAATCTAACTTTCTCGAAGATTGAGGGTACAAGGAGAAGGGGAAGACCAGCAACAAGGTGGCTGGATAGTGTTGAGAAGGACCTAAAAATTTTGGGAGTGAACAGGTGGAGAAACCTGGCAACGTGTCGTATCGCCTGGAGGAATCAGACGGAGAAAGTCTTGGCCTGCACCAGGCTGTTGTGCTGATGAAGAAGAAGAGGTCGCTCAACGTGCTCGAATCCTGGAAAGCTTACGTGTGAAAGAACACAAATGGCAATCCAAGGCACCCTGGTTCGATCTCAAGTTATTATTTTGCGAGATTATGATTATTTCTCGAAAGTGCTTTCAAACTAATTTGCTAAATATCCAAAACGTTATTGCCACTCACTGATGTCAAATATTGTATCTGCCAACTCACTGATCAGATCACAGGAATCCATCTTTCATTTTACCTTGTCTAAAAATTGCTTTAACCTTTTAAGCAATTGAAACAGTTTTCAGAAAGTCAAATACTTCTGCTTTACTAGTACGTATTAGTAATTAAAAGCACACTAAGAGTTGAATATAAAATTAGGTCAATCAAACTAATAAAACCTATAAAACGGAATACATCAAAAATTACCACCAGCGTAAAATTGCAAGGCTGAATGAGCAAAAAAGCAATAGAACGAAAAATCAACAAATAAAGTAAGTCACTGTGTTGCAAAACAAACCCCGGCTGCTTCCGTACCAATTAGAATATTTTTAAAAAAAATAAGTTATTCCTATATCTCTAGTCATAAAACTCCATTTCATTATATTTAAAAATGGCTTTTTCAGTTCAAAGCACAGGTAAAAGCAAGATTAAAAATGCCAATGCGTTTCACGGGTTTCAAACCTTTAGGTATGTGCAGTTTATGTCTTATTGAATTGCTTCTTCATGCCGAAGCTTTATCGATATTAAAAGGCAAGTAAAAGAGGAAAAAATATTCATACGATACTTCAGGGGGGAAAAAACTTATATT
This sequence comes from Uloborus diversus, assembly GCF_026930045.1. NCBI lineage: Eukaryota > Metazoa > Arthropoda > Arachnida > Araneae > Uloboridae > Uloborus > Uloborus diversus. The sequence goes on along the minus strand of NC_072734.1, from coordinate 153,759,875 downwards.
TTGTCCAATATATGATATTTAAGATGGCATGATAACTTTTTTATTTAAAACCAATAAAGCCCATTTTATAAATCTGATTATTATTATTATTATTATTAGCAGTACCCGCACAGCGATGCCCGAGCTAAAAATTTAATGAAAGTCCGTTGAATAATAAAAAAAAACTGAAGCCCCCTCCCCCTCTGATGTGAAATGATCGTTTTTCTTTGTATAAAACGCGTACATATACCTTTTCAAAAAAAAAAAAAAAAAAAACTGTTTAAGTTTCTTTGGAATTTAAAACTTTTCGTCAAATCATTAAATTAGATTTACAGTTGCTTTAGAACTCTATTTAGCGAGTGAAGCGGTTTTTACTGCAATTTAAAATATTTCGCCAAATAAACAAAAAAAGACATCAAATAATATCTTTCAAATGTAAAAATAATTCCGCAGCTCTATTGTTTATAGCCAAATTTGTCCAGCAACCACGCTATTATAATCCATCCGTCCAAAAAAAAAAAAAAAAAAACATCCCGTGGAACATTCAAAAATTTTCGTCAGAAAAAAAGAAAATGTCGTACATTTCACTGGGATGAAAACAAATCAAAAGTTTCCTTTCTTTCAAAACAAATCGCCAAAACAATGAATTACATAAACGGTTGCCTTAAAACAATAATCCTAGACGGAACTTCTCAGTGCCTAACGTGCCAAGCGACCACGCTACCGGAACCCAGCCCTTTTGCGAGTGGAGCGGATGTTTTTTTTTTTTTTTTTTTTGGCAATAATAAATGTTTCGCCAAACAAACAAAGCGGTATAAAATCACATTAACAGTAGCCTTCAAATCTTTACATATTAAGAACTGCGTTGCCCGGCTTTGCCCGGTCTACCTTGAGAACAAAAACTGTGTCAAGTGACATATATTCAACAATTAATTAAAAGAATAACTTAATAACTTAAAAAATAACTTAAATAAAAGAAAAAAAAGCACCATGCAAAATTACCCTTCCAAACAATGACGACAGATATTAAAATACTTTTAAGAAATTAAAATACAAAAGATGGATTTTAAAAGCGTAACCATGGAAACATGAAATAAAAAATCTTTAAGAAATAAGATGCAAAATAGCAATGGATTCAAAAAGCGTAACCATGGAAACGCGAAAATAAAATGGTTGAAATCCTGAATCAAAATGACGTATTTCGAAATTGATTTTAAAATGCTTGTAACTTTTTTTCCTTTGAAGATAGAAGCTAATTTTTTCGACCAAAAGTCGAAAGAGATCTGGAGTAAAAAATCTCGTTTTTTCCAACGGTATCAAGGAGAAAACTGTGGAACAATTCCTTCACTTTTTATTGATAGATTTAATGAAGAAAGTATTGCCAAAATTTCAGCTAAGCCTAAAAAAGTTCGAGGTAAAAACGCTAATTGCTCCCGCCGTAATTAAGTTAGACAGTGAAATAAATTGTTTAAAACGCAGGAAATTCTACCCTTTTTAACGATATCCACTATAATATTAAAATCTGTTCGCGTCCGTCTGTCTGTCTGTCTGAAGATCGATCTTCTCGAGAACCGCTGCGAATCGAGAGTCAAACGAGATACCGATCAATTCGAAATTTTCCAATGAAAACAATAGGACCAATCTCGTAATTGTGCGACTTTAATTAGCGAAGATATTAATTAAAACGTTAATTAACATAACATTACTCAGGAATCTTTATTTCTTTCCTGTTGCCATTTTGCATATGTGTGAGCAAGTAAAATTCTAATAATTGTTTTAACGAGATTTTTTTGGCTGCTGTCCAAATCTTAACACAACGTTTCCATCTAGAATTTCATTTTAAATTAGTTAAAAATTGGTTGCCCTATTCGGACATAGCCTTTATTTTATCGTCTGTCCTTTTTTTATTTTTTACATTCAACGTTCTTAATTCTTTTCAGCATATGAAAGTTGTTTCTTTAGCTATGTTTATTGACTGCAGTGTAAATTTATCATTCACCGGCAACATATTTTGGTTCACTTAGGATGTGCGATTAATTATGTTTATTTTGTTGGACTTTTTCCTGTCACTTGGGTGAGTTTTCGAATTGTAATAACTCTCTTTTTCATTCCTGTTTCTATTTTTAAAATACAGTTTATATCGTTAAAAGAACATGTTAAATTAAGATTGTTTGGATTTCTTTGTGAAACAGAGTTGAACAAAAAAAAATTGTTTTTAAGGATTTTAATTAAAGCTAAATTTTAATCTGATGACTTGGTAATAAATTAATGCTTATTGGTAGTTATTTAGTCTTGGTGATTTAGTTTCACGTAATCAACCAAAAAGTGTATGTCATTCCATGTAAAAAGCTCATTGTAATTGTACCTAAATAGTTCAGATATAGTCTATCAGATGTAATTAATTTTAACGTGAGCACAGATTATAGTTGATAATGCATATATTTTCATCTTTTGTGCTAATTGAAAATACTTATAACTTGTATCATTGATAACTATGATTAACGTTAAAGAGATTTTTGACAAAAATATGCTCTACTGGTGTTTTGCAAACCTTGCATTACGCGTATTTATTTACTCCTTAGCGCTTTAGAAACTGATGTCAGAGTAATACAAAAACATCAATTGGACATCTCTTTCATTTTTTAAGTAGCCCGTGCAACGCTGGGCACGCAGCTAGTATAATATTAATATGTGCAAGTAATTTTTCACCCCTTTAATAGCCAATAATAGGCATTTTACGTGAAATTTGGGCCTAAATTTGAATTAAAAAAGAACTATTTATCGGATTTTTTTGAATTATAGCCTATGTTACTCAGTAAGAAAGCACCTTTGATATAGTGAAAGAATTTTTCAAATAGGTGCAGTGGTTCCGGAGATTACCTCGAACATATAAACACACAAAAATCCGCCCTCTCACTTTATAATATTAGTAAAGATTGTTATTATTATTTTGAAAATAGTTTTGTTGTATATCTAAAGTTTCTATTTACAGTTCTGAAAATCATATCGGATAGGTGATATTCGCCATTTCCAACACACTGAACAAGTTCCTATTATTTCCACAATAAGGATTTTTATGAACATTTGGTTCCAAAAGGACTAAGGACAGTTCATACTTCATGGGCACCTTTGACTGTTTTAAGGAAACATTTCCCTGAGTCTTATCTCAAAAACGGGCGATTTGAAGCAAGCTGGCAGCTCCCCTAATTTGGTCCCTTCCGATTTTTTGTACGGTCTTAAAAGGGGACTACCGTTTAAGGAAACTACAACATCTGAGTGCAAAAAAAAAAAAAAAAAAAAAAATCTAGACTGATATATAGCAGTAGGAGTTATGATAAATTCCAGAAACAAGTTTAATATGTTCGTGAAGAGTGTGAGACATCGTCAATCTCACGCGGTAGGTGTTAAAAATTGCGCTAAAGACGACTTTAGATATGTTCCTTTTATATTAAAAAAATACATTCCGATTTATAAAATGGGTTTTGTGTGTTTTTAAAAAGGAAAATAATGCTGGACCCTGAACCAATTTATGCATCAAAGCATGCGACACACGAAAACCCTATTGCGTAAAAATAGAATGGTGTCTTACTACTGAACTTAGCGTTTTAAACGTACATATAACTGCTAAATTAAGAAAAAATGTGTGTTCAGCAAGAAAGAGAACTGTTTTATGATACGTATATAAAAAGATGGTTGATTTTGACAGCTGAATTTCGAACGTTGGGGCGAAATCGAAATGAAAAAAAAAAAAATGAATTTTGACATCTTGAATTCAAAATACGTATTTCGCAATCACGAGCGTATGCGTGTGTGTAGGCGCGTGTATATGTATGTGTGGGTACGCGTGTGTATATGAGTGTGTGCAGGCGTGTGTTTGTGTCGGTGTGCAGGCATGAGTGTGTTTATGTGTGTGTGTGTATGTGTGTTTATGTATGTGTGTAGGCGTGTGTGTTTGTGTCTGTGTGCAGGCATGAGTGTGAGTATGTATGTGTGTGTGCGTGTGTGTAGGTGTGTGTATGTATGTGTGTAGTTGTGTATGTGTGCATGTGTGTAGGTGTGTGTATGTATGCGTGTGTGTGTAGGATTCGGTACAGAATTAGTTTTTAGCATGGGGGTGTGCACTTCGAAACGATCTTTCGAAAATTTGGTTTTGAACTTTTTCTATTCCAATTTTAAGAACTTTTCACCTAGCAAATTATCACAACGTGGGCGAAAAAATTACTAAATTATCATAACGTGGAACCGTAACATGGGCAAGCACAGCAAATTGGCGAGAACGTAGCAAATTGGCGAAAAAATTCATCACCCATTATTTGTAAATATACAGGCGAACAAAATGAACTTTTAATTCTCTACTACATGCAAAGCCGTGCGGGTACCACTAGAAATATATAAAAATCTTCTGTGCGGACGATTGTCACCATAAGGCTTTTAAACGGCTGAACCGATTTTGATCAAATTTTTTGTGTGTAATTAAGTTGTGACGAGCATGGTTTAGAAGCGCGATGGATCGAATCGGAAACGTTTCTGATAATTAATTAATTGAAACATTGGATGGTTATGTCTCCCAAATGATTAATATTTATTTTAACCTGTTGTTGAGCGAGAACTGAAATAAATAATTAAACCGGTGCAAAAGGACAATAGGAAAGCCAGATCTGCTTTTTGTAATGAAATTTCTTGAGAATAGATAAAACGTAGAGAGAGAGAGAGAGCGCGAGTGAAGTCTTTTTTTTTTTTTGCATTTTTTGAAAGCAACGATTTTAGGTCCCGATCAAGACATATTTTAAAGTAAAGTACTGGAACAGCTGAAATCCATCTGGGTTTTCGCACCAATGTCAAGAATACTTTAAGGATTATTAAACTAATAAGTACATTTGTTAAGTGAGCTCCGTGAATTTGTTATGTTGCTTGAAGAATAATTAGAGATCCAGATGCATTTTTACTTGTATTTATTTAGAAAAGGACAACAACGAAAATATAACGAAACTACAGCAACGACCATTTCAAATACAGTAAAAGTACTGTGTTGCCACAATGGTAAAGATAAATGTATCATAATTTAACACGCCTCCTTACAATTATCTTTACCAATTACAAACATAACAGAAATATACATATTTTTTTTACTACGTTCAACGTTTTTGCACAAAATGTCCAAATTATTAAATAATATATATATATTTTTTATACATATAAATCCAAAGCGTTGAACTAAACATAAATACAATTTAGTTTTCTACCGAAAACAAAATTTATATCAATTTCAACATTTTTCTGAACTTGGTAAATTTAATTTTTCCTAACAACATAGTAAAGATATCAGCAATGTTTGACTCTGAATCTATCTTAAATATTTCAACAACTCCAGTTTTAACATTTTCATGAACATAATGTTATTGTACTTCAATATGCTTAGAATTTTTCGTGTAAAGTTTCCGTATTTAGCAATGGCAAGAGCTTCAGAATTATCTTCATAAATTTTAATAGGTTGAACAATTTCAACAAAAACATCATTAACAACATTTCTTACAAAAATTGCTTCTGTCACAACTTCAGATAATGCAATATATTCTGCAAAGGTAGATGACTTAGTTACACAATTTTGTTTTTTAGATTTCCAATAAATGGGATTTCCAAATAATTCAATTACAAATCCGGTAGTTGACTTCCTATCAGTAACATCTTCTGCCCAATCGGCATCAACATAACAGTTCACAATATCAGCTTTCTGATTTTGGTTATAAGTTAGTTTAAGATCTTTAGTTAAATACAAGTACTTCAAAACTCGCAAAGCATACTTGAAATGTGTTTCATCATAACAATTCTGAAATCTACTTAGATAATTAACACTGAAAGATATGTCTGGTCTAGTACCATGACTGATGTACAAAAGAGCTCCTATTAAATTTCTATATATAACATTCTCATTTATATTTGATTGACTCAGTTTAAGATTTATCTCCATTGGTGTATTATGAAGTTTTGAGTTTTTTATATTATACAGTTCAGCTAAAGATATTATATAGTTTTTCTGACTTAATGTTAAGATGTTACTTTTCTCATAATCATATTCTATGTCGATCCCAATGTAGCTCTTTACTTTGCCCAAATCTTTCATTTTAAATTTATTATGTAGCTGTTTCTTGATATCGTTAATTGTTTGAATGTCTTTGCAACATATTAATAAATCATCAACGAATAAAAGTACATATACAGTTATACTATTTTCAGTTTTAACATAAAGGCAATAATCGTACTTACTTCTACGAAATCCTAGACTTTCAATATAATCATTAAAACATTCATACCAAGCTCGTGGACTCTCTTTTAGACCATATAATGCTTTGTTTAACTTATAAACACTATTGGATTTATCATCATAGCCTTGTGGCTGTCTTACATAAACTTCAGATAACACTTTACCATTTAAAAATGCTGTCTCGACATCCATTTGATGTATGTTTAAACTATGCTGACAAGAATAAGAAAGTAACAGCTTTAAAGTTTGCATTTTAGCAACAGGTGAGTATGTATCATCAATACTATCCTTTTGTTGGAACCCTCTAACAACTAACCTGGCCTTTAAAACATCCCCTGGTTTCCTTTTGAACACCCATTTCACATCTAGAACTGCTTTATTCTCCGGTTTTGTCACTAGTGTCTAAGTATTGTTTTTGAAAAGACTGTTCATCTCCCTGTCCATTGCCTCTTTCCATCGATCAGCTTCATTGCATGTTATCGCCTCCTCGAAGTTACCTGGAATTGTAGCATCACAAAAATTCGCATCAACACAATAATATCCGAATTCTTCATGGAATCGAACGGGTGGTTTGACTTGCCTTTTCGGTCTCGTTTCACCTTTTATTTCGTCATCATTTTTCGCATTGTCTTTGAAACTATTTTTATTACTTTGCCCATTTGACACTTCTTCAGACAGTGTCCTATTATTTGTATTTCTGTCATCTTCATCACCACAGTTTATGCACATAATATCTTCTTCAATAATGTCAACACGCCTGGCAACTATTATTCTATTATTAACCAAAACTCTTTATCCAACTTCCGTATATCCAAGCAAAATTCCAAATACAGCCTTTTTATCCCATTTGGATTCTCTTAGTTCATCTGGTACTCTGACATACACTTTACTGCCATATAGTTTTAATTCTTTTGCAGAAGGTTTTTGTCAAAAAATATTTCATAAGGTGTCTTCCTCTGTACAGTATTTGTCAATGTCCTGTTTTTCAGATAAACAGTTGTTTTAACTACTTCAGGCCGCCAATAACGCCGATCAACTTTTGCTTCTGCTAGGAGACATCTAGCCATATTCATTATTGTTCTGTTATATCTTTCGGCTGTGCCGTTCAATTCGTGTACATATGGTGGACATGGCTTTATCTGTATTCCTTTTTCTTTTGCAAAGTTATATATCTTGTTATTCATATATTCTTTACCATTATCGCATCTCAACTCTTTTATTATCTTTCCAGTTAAATTTTGAACTTCATTTACATATTCCATAAAACAATCAAAGACTTGATCCTTCGTCTTAATACACCAAACTTTTGCCAATTTGCTATAATTATCGATAAAAGTAACGAAGTATTTTTCCCCATTGCATACAGTAGTTCTGTGAGGTCCATTTACATCAGTGTGTACAATCTCCAATATATCTTCAGCTCGTCTTCTATTATTCTTAAAGGGTAAATTATGCATCTTGTTTTCAATACATATAGCGCACTTCATAAATTCTGTTTCTATTTCTTTGGGTATTCCTTCTAATAATTGATTTTTACACATAATGTCCAAATATTTAAAATTTACATGTCCAAATGTACGATGCAGCTTTTCTTTTAATGTTAGTGTTTTATTGGTAACATTCGCAAATATTTTATTTGAAACGTAACTTACTATTTTGTATAATCTTTCCTCTTTCTTCGCTATTGCTAATAATGTGCCATCAAAATTATAAATTTTTGAGAACCGTCCTTTTGAAACTATTTTATGATTGTCAGTAATCTTCGAATAACTTAATAAATTTGCCTTCATTTCTTTAACATGAAGTACATTTTTCAAAGTTACTTTCTATTCAATGTCAAAAACGGGAAAAGAGACTTTAATATTTCCAACCTTTGTCGCTTCTAACAACCTTCCGTCTTCCAACCTTTACTTTAATTGGGTCCTTCAATGTTACTTGCTCTTCAAAATATTCATCACTATTTATTATATGATCGGTACACCCACTGTCCAGCATCCAGTTAATTTCATTTCTGTTTGTCATAATACTTTCATCAGAGCTTGACATGTTGCTTTCAATTATTGTAGTATGCAAACTTTCTTCTAACTGATTATTGTTTACACTGTGGTTAAAGTTCGCTTCACGTGCACGGTGATTACCAAAACTTTGACTTCGTTCCTAATTATTTGCAAGGCTTCGTCCACTATAATTTTTGTAACCCCTGCCATGATAATTCATTTTGCTGTTGCCATACCAACAGTTCTTTTCAATGTGTCCAGCTTTTCCACAATTGTAACAAATATTTCCTCGTGGGCCCGATTTCTTTGTTTCAATTTTAAAAGCATTTGATCTTTCCATTGGCGCACGTTCGTCACAATCATTTTTCTCCTCGAGCGATTTCGCTTTAATTTTGCTTTTCAAATATTCAGCTGTTCTATATTTTTCCGGTAAAACGTCGATTAAATCGCCAATATGGCTGTAGTTTGATGGTAATGCTCTTAGCATATATTTAAATTTCTCTTGTTCCGTTACGGTAGCACCGGCTTGTTTAAGGTCTTTCACACACTTTTCAAAGTCATCGAAAAATAAACTTAAATCTGGATAATTCTTTAACTTCACGTTTTCGAAATTATTTCTACGTACAATTTGCAAAGAAGTGGAAGTTTTTAAATACATTGTGTCAAATTTGGCGATAATTTCAAACGCAGAATCGTATTCATGGATGTATTCCAATTGCTTATTTGTGATAGCGCCATAAATATAATTTGTTGCTTGAACATCTTTTTCTTCCCATTTTGCTCGATCATCGTTAGCATTAACTGTCCGTTGAACCACTTCCTTACACTTTTTGAACTGCAAAAATTTCATCATTCGTGTTTTCCAATTAAAGTAATCTGAATCATCGAAAAGCGGCATACCAATATCACTACTTCTTGCATACGCCATATTAGGTTTCTTTCTCTTATATATCACTGTTTCTAAAGCAACTTACTAACAAATCTTCTTGATCTTCGATAGTTTTCAATAACGACTGCTTCTGCTACCATGTTAAGTGAGTTCCGTGAATTTGTTATGTTGCTTGAAGAATAATTAGAGATCCAGATGCATTTTTACTTGTATTTATTTAGAAAAGGACAACAACGAAAATATAACGAAACTACATTACTAAAGGAGGAAACAAATATTATTTTCGTCGAGATAAATAATAACAGTGTAGTTCTATACACAAAAGATCAGTGCAGTAGAAGATCTTTATCTTTGGTGGAAAGAACAAATTAGGCAATATATGAAGTTTTAAAAGTTTTCGTTCAAAAGATCGGATCGCTAATCCATCGGAGTTAGCTTCTCTCACTGATCGGCTGGATTACAGTAACGTGGTGGCTTGATGACTTTGGCTATAAACAATAGAGTTGCGTGATCATTTGTTTACATTTTATAGCTACTTTTAATGCAATTTATTGTATTTTTTGTTTATTTGGCAAAATATTTCAAATTGCAAAGAATTGTTCTTCGTTTTTAAATAGTGTTTAGTCATTTTAGTTGAAGAATGTGTTTATTTTACATCGGGGGGGGGGGGTGAGTGATTTTCGCGTATTTAGAGAACTGTTTTAACCTTTATCATTTTTTTTAAACTATATCCTTTCGATTGTTTTATTCTTTTTTATATGGGGAATGTTGCAGCTGGATTTCCCGTTTGTTCAAGATGGGTAATTAGTTTTTTACACTTAATATCTGAGGACGATTTTTATTCTTTTAGTATGGCTGAAGGAACAAGCCATCAAGTACGGGAGAGAAAATAGTTAATAAAACAATTGTCAGTGGGCATTTGATAAATCAAGTTGCAATAAATATACGCATTCTGACACCAAGCAGCTTAAATCATTTTCTTTTTGCTTATTTTTTTAAACAAAACGGTTCAAACACATGATAGTTTATTGACATTTTTTAACTTTTTAATTTACAAAGTTTGAACAGAACAACGTCTGTCGGGTCCTCTAGTTCACAATAAAAGTGTATATTTAATGTATAAAATTGACAATAAACAACGGGAAACCTAAACAATACAACAATACTTTAAATGTGTTGGTTATGCACATCTATTTGAACTCTTGCTCTGTTGATAACCAACACCTGCACTTACGTGATTGCCAAGCTACCTAAACGCAGTACTGTCCACCTCTGAGAAGTTGATATATGGCCTTGAGCAAATCCATTTCTTACAAGGGAGAGCAATCAATAAGAAGGGCAACTTTCGAAAAAATGTCCCGTGTGTAACGCTAAGTTTTTTCTTTTATTCAAGTAACGTTAATTAAATGTGGGATTAACTGTTACGCTTTGATAGTGTATTCAAGCATGTATTATTCCCCAATAGCATTATTTGTTTCAGGCTTTGGTTTTGCTGGACAAAATAAAAAGCTTAGCGTTACGCACGGGACGTTTTTTCGAGAATCGCCCAGAAGATGAATTGTTAGGCGCAGAGTAGAGTTTACCGTTGCAACCCGTTTATTGTCAAGAAAACTCTGCACCGCTTGTTACTTCTTACCTGAATTATATTGTTCCCCAAATCCGCAAGTTCATAAGCCATTTTTCCTCACCCCTATTTCAACAGATAGGATTTTTTAATCAGTCGAGCAACGGAGCTTAACTTGCCAGAGGTGGACAGTACAAGCAACCACTAACAAGAAGAAAGAAATCACGGAGCGCATGTGCGGCTTTTCAGCTCACAAAAAAATAACTTCGTCAGTTCCTACGCACAAAAAGGTAGTGGTTCAGCTATTCAAATCCTTGCATAAGAAGTTTGCAATCGAAAACGGCATTTTATATTTTGGGCTAAAATGTTAGTTGGAAGCTTAATTGTTGAATATTTATTAGCATAAAATTATATGTTTTGTTGTCTTAAATACTAAGCAACTTTAACAGTAGCAAAACCCCAAGAGATTTCTTTGTCCCATCCTTTTAAGGTATTAACGTTACCACCAGCTAGCGAAGAATTGCATTTTACTCAAAGCACAAAATTGCGCTTCAAGCTAGTCAGTTAAATATACAATCCCACTACAAATATTTTCAGTCGGGATATTATTTTTATTTACGGATGTATATGACAATATAAAACCCAACTAGTGTTTTATATCATACTAAATATTTTCAATAGTTTATACCATTTGTTTTGTTTTCTTATGTATTTTAACAGTGTAATGGTTGTTTTTCACACAAGATTTATTCATACATTTATTTATTTAGTGATCGTTTTTAATATTACAAATTATTACTTTGGCGCTCTTGTTAGTAATGTTTTATTGCAACATTTATTCCTTTATTTGTATAAACATTTGAAGCAGTGAGAAGCAAAGAGATAGATGTAAGTGACAAAATTAAAAACTTGAAAATAACCAGTACAAGTAGTAGAGGAACTTCTCTGTCTTAGGGTAAGAGATGATAGTACTACTACCCCTGGAAAGTGCTGCTGTACAGCATGATATGGAAAAAAAAACAATGAAAGTCTACCTAGGACATTATCTTTAAACAGTGGCGTAGCGAGAAAAAATCCTTGGGGGGTGTTAATTTTTTCTGAAGTTTAAAGTAAAGCTATGCCCTCAAGTTTATACACATATATATATATATATATATATATATATATATATATATATATATATATATATATATATATATATATACAATATATACATATATGTATGTATATACAGTGAAGCACCGTTAATACGTTTTTGAAGGGACTGTATGAAAAAACGTATAATTGGTATAGGTTACTGAGTATTAGACTATGCAGGGACCGATTTGAAAACCACATAATTGATAAAAACGTACAAAAGAGAAACGTATAAACGGTGCTTCACTGTATATATATATATATATATATATATATATATATATATATATATATATATATATATATATATATATATATATATATATAATGCTCATGGGGGAGGTTCTAACCCCCCTATCCCTCCCCATGGCTACGCCACTGTCTTTAAATGCGTTTTACTCAAAACTTGAAAATGTCTACTTACATCCCTTTGCTTCTCACTGCCTCATTTCTTCTTTTACATTTTTGCACATATGAGGCCGTGAGAAGCAAAGAGATGTAAGTAAAAAACTTAAAAATTTGGAGATAACCAGAACAAATGGTAGGTGGACTGGGGTCCCTCTGTCTTGGGGCAAACCGAGGGACCCATTATGTGCAAGATCACTCTGTTGATAGAAACAAGGGCCTTCGGAGAGTGATGTCTTGGGGCAAGAGAATGTAAAAGTAGCTCTAATAGGTGCTGCTGTATAGCATGATTTAGAAAAAAAATGTTGAAGCCTACGGAGGATCGGAACTTTAAATGCGATTTATTCGAAACTTTAAACAGTCCACTTGCATCCCTTTGCTTCTCATTGTCTTGTTTTATCTTCACTTTGTTTTTTGCATGACAATAATACAACTACATGTTTTTACCTTTTTGAAAATTTCCTGGAACTGACATTGCACCAGAAATCCCACGCTGTAATCACTTTTGGTAAATTCAATTCGAGCGACAATCATCTAACACGAAAAGCTTAAAATGAAGTCAAAGTAAAGTATAATTAAATTAAGAATTTTTCTGCTTGAGAAATCGTTTTTCGTTTTCTATTTTGTGAGGTGTTCGACAGAAATTAAATGAATTGCACCTCAAAACTTGCTGTTTTCCCTTTTAATTGTTTCCGAAAGTAAAACTATTCTACTCAAACGTAGACTAATCATTTCCAATCAAGCATTAAATGTAAAGAAAAAAAACTTCCTCATAGGCCGCTAATAATATGTTACAAAAAGTGCAATTACTTGGAAAACATTACTAAAGTAAAGGACAAAAACGGTAAAATATTCCCGCTTTAGTGCACAAAGCAAGTAACTAATTGACTTGCAAATCACAACTACCAAACAAAATAAAGCGTTAATTTAAATCACAATGTAAATTTACTGAGAAAAGGAAGTTGTACATAATGTTAGCTAAAATTATCACCATAATAGTAAAAAAGTTTATTTTTTTTGTACTATAAGCATTTAACACCTCAATTTGTACTATGAAAAATTGAGGAAAACTGCGTACGCTTTCGATTTGCCCCGCGAAAAATGAAATGTAACATTTTAACTGTTAACCCAAATTTCAAAAAAAAAACAAAAAAATCTTTGAATTTTTTGCATAATTATTCAACAAACTAGAAAATTCCCTGTTAAGATATGATGGGCAAAAATGGCATCTACATTTGAACGAAGCAATTGCCTGTTCGGTGATATTTTGATAGTCGAAGTTTTTAACCGTAACTTCTGTGGGTTAATCCTAAAATCCAGTTGATAGCTTTCTTTGTTGACCAATTTTTCGTTTCTTCATTCTCCTGAAATGACACAATCTTACCAGTAAAACAGTTAAGGACCGGATTCAAATCAGCATTGTCACGATAAAACCTTTCCCTTCATATTAAAAATTACCAAAGCATATTTATAACTTTCATGCCGTGGCGCCAGTTTCATTGTTGATGACTTCAGGAGCGTTACTCGATCATTGGTTATTATATATACATATATATATATATATATATATATATATATATATATATATATATATATAACGATGCGATAGTATTAAAAACATAGTTATGTCACTTTTTGTGAATATGTTTTGCACAAATTCAACAGAAAGGTACCACAAAAGAAAATTGAAACCGTACAAAAACCGTCTATGTATGAAATTCCTCAAACCCACACTCGTTCGAACGCCATTTTACTTTTCTCAAAACGTCAAACAAGAAGTTATACAAAACCACTGTATTCAAAGAGCAATATAGCTTACCGATTTTGAATCCCAGACTACACAGCAGTGCAACTGCATCCAAAGTGCGTTTTAATTTCTTTAAACATGAGTTGTTTAAGGAAAACGATAAAACAAGCTTTAAAAAATTGCTTGTGGCAAATGCACGCTGTAAACCTGAAACTTTAATCATCTTTTCTTTTTAACATTCTGAACTGTCACTTAACCCGCATCTTTCCGCTTACGCCTCGCTCTTGTTCTTTATGCACCCGACTTAGCCTTTTTTACAACAAAATTTTATATTTTAATGACGAAAATAGATTATAAACAATGGCAATGAGTTGGTTCCAAATAATTGCTTGATAAAAGTTAGCAAACTAATTTCAAGACGAAAACAGCTTAAAATTAAAAAAAAAAAGAATGTTTTTGTTAGTTTCAATAAATTATTATCTTAAAACTACTTCTTTTTTCTCATTGTTTTCGGCAACAAGTAAAAAAAAACTAAGTCATTTCCGTCACACAAAAATCTTTTGGATCAAAATTTAAAAGCCCTAGTGCAAAAACGTTTCACTTCAAAAATACTTTTAAAGCCAGAAACGCAATTAGACATAGGCGAGCGTAAGTAAATAAAGTTTCTCGCATGACCTTAATGTATTTCAAGTCTCATTCCAAAAAATTTCAGAAAACTATTTTCAGACTCGTATACTTAATCAATTGGGAAACATATAACTTTTAACCTTTTTCATTTTAAGGTAAGCAATACTTAACTTTAATTGGAAATACTCGCCATTTTCACGTTTATTCAATCTACCGTCTGCATGTAAACGGCAGTATCTCTAAAAATAAATTTTCGAGATATTTGAAAAAAAAAAAAAAAAAAAAGCGCGTTTTTGGATTCAATGCTAACAATAGGGAAATATTGGAATTAAGACTTAGTTTCGTGCACTTTAGCGGAAACCAATTAAGCAAGCTTGTGCAAGAAAAAAATTCTGAGGGGAGAAAAAACGAAATAAATGAAGATATTGCCCTCTACCGACGCACGGCTGTATAAATCAAATGATTTTATTCTTTCAATGTTTCACTCAACTTTGAAATACTTTCCAAGACATGCACTAATGTCCTCATATATCACTCCCTTTCTAAAAATATTCATAATTCATTAGTACAATTTTTCCCATCATTAATATCACACCGCGATTCACGCACGTTCTGCTTCAGGTGACAAGTCATCATTAGTACGGGCTGGCAGCTATTCTTAAACGTACCAAATGAATTCTTGCACCATTAACCTTTATTCAGGGATTCGTTAGTAAAGTTATAGTTATCAGAATTGTTCAGTGCGCCCCGTTGATCTAGAAATTTCTTAAGTGTGCCGCAATGTAAAAAAAGGTTGAGAAGCACTGCACTAATCCAAACTACATAAAGATAAAATGCAGCTATTTACTGTGAATTGGTGGTCTTGAAACTAATTCGAGACTTAGCAACCAAAAAAAGCATTTAGTCCAAACTTCCCTCAGTCCCAATTACTTCGGATTAAAAAGTTTCTACATCAGGAAGTGAAATAGGGTGACTGATTTCTAACTCGGAAGACTAAATTTGTTATTTTTCTTAGTATTAAGGGACATATCTTCTTAATTATAAAATTGGTCGCAGTTCAGTACTAAGGCTCTTCAATGAATAACACGTATGGCTGTCACACTGGATGTCCCACACTGGATGAATTCTATTAAAATTTTACAAAGTTAAATAAATTTGAGGGACGACCTTCGGTTTTTCTGCCGTTTTGCCTTTTTGTCCCTATTACAAGTTTTTAATGGTACTAGTTCATTAATCACTTTTCGGGTTTTGGCTAAGATCAAAGTGCCATATACTACAATCGTGTCCAAATTTAAGGGCACGAAAAAAAAATCTGCGTAAACCTTCAAACTATTCACTGTTTGCCACAAAAATAGACGCAGAAGGACAGAAGTATATTACAACGGGAGAAAGAACATAGAAACATGACAACATGGAAAGCATTTTAAATTGGGAATTTAGAAACACTTTATATGTCAATAATAGTTAAACTGTTAATCAGATATAAATCACATATCTCGGGAAAAGTCTGTCTTATATTGAGTGTGACCAACTATGCACTGTTATTAAAGCTTAACAATGAGCTTTTATACTTATGAGAGTGTCAATAAATGCTTGGGATATCAAAGTCCATTTTTCGAAAACCACCTATTTTGACTCTTGGACGGTATAAGAAAGGGAGTTTAGCCTGTGCAGTGGCTCTTCCTAGACCATCCCAAACATGTTCAACAGGATTAAGATCCTGAGGGCCAGTCCATACGTCGAATGTTCTATTTTTCAGCATGTTTGTAAGCGAATTTCGGACATGAGTGTAGTTTATTGTGTGATAAGCATATTAAAACAGTGTTTTCTGATCTGTATGGCGTGCCTCCACATATAGCCATAGAATTATTGTAAGTGGAGCACGCAGCAGTCACCAAAACTTTTGAAAAAAATCGGTGTCAAAAAGTAAGAATGAAGAAAAAAGCATCGCCATTGCATTTGGATTTGAGCGCCCGCAATTAGAAAGACGAAATAAATTAGTTTCAGTTTTAAGTTTTAAATCTTGTCATAGCTTGGAGTGGGTATTCTCATCAATATATATTTGCAATGTTTACTACTACTTCAAAAATCTGAAAATAACTAAAACTTCAGAGCACTTTCGACTTAGCCTTCTTGTAATGAACTAAAAACATGAGTCTAACAAACGGAATCAGCTCACAGCAACGAATTTATCCCTTCTTCTCTTGAGGTCACACATTTTAAATGGTGGTCTTTTTCTTAGCCCTTAAATTTTCATTTACTTTGGATCCATTATGAGAATCCCGATTCTTTCACGGTTCTTTTGAACATTTTTTTATGATATAAAAATCAAACATTTAATGTACTTAAAACTATAAACTAATATCGTGAATTCACGTTTTGCAAAATTAACAAGGCACACATCCACATAATTATGTAAAAAATATTTCTTTTAAAAATCTTCTTTAGCAGTAAAAAATGTAATACTGCCCAATCTGGAAGGAAACGTATTCTTTAACAAGAAAGACATAATCTTGTTCTCAAAATTAGTACTTTCACAAAACATATTTTATGTCTTTCGTTTTATGTCAAGTTTCGTAAAAAACATTTGGAATAAATCCAAAACAAAATGTAATATTTGAAAATACATCTGATTTTATTACTACACTAGAAGAATTTACGACGAAGTATTGAATTTCAAGATGCCGTTAAAGGCAATCTCATGAATGGCATTCAATATTTTTGAATCCCTGAGGACACATAAACTATTTAATAGAAATGATGTATATATATATAACACAAAACATTTAAACCCACTGGAATCTGCTGGTTATACATTCCTTAAAACATTCAAGTAATGCTACTTTAATTCATATGAAGTAAGATTTATTTATATTATAGATTGTTCTTGGCAAAATTCACAGAAAATTTCAAACTGCTGTTATACGTCTTTCAAAGGTATCAATATTATTTTTAATTTTCTTCAAAATCTTCTTATCCTATGGAAAGTTCAAACATCCAAACGTAACTTTAAAATTTGTTTATTTTTAATATCATGTTCTTATTTACTACTTAGCTTATGTATATTACCACTTAGCAAATGCACTATTAGCCCAATCTATTTCAGGCAGTTGATACCAGAAAAGATCATTACTTTCCTTATTTATTTTTTTCAGCAAACTGCATTTCAATTCATCTGTTTGTATTTCGGTTATTATTTTTAGGTTGGTTAAGGTCTTTCCAGGACGCCCTATATACTTTACTTTTCCTTAAAAAAATATGATATGCACGACTAATCATAAAATTAATTTTTTTTTTTTTTTTTTTTTTGCAGGTTTATTGAAAGAAATGTAAATTTTTCGTTAGCTCAAATCATTTCTGCATAAATTTATTATCCAAAATCATTCGCGATTACGAAAGTTATGCAATCCATGCAATAAAGTAATGTAAATGCAATTCGAGATCTGAGTTGCTAACATTCGGTGAGTTTCGGCTTTCATTATTCTAGAGTGATTTCTTCATGGCATTGGAGGAAATAATTTACAAAACACGACAAGATTTACAAAACACGAAAGGATCAAGCAATGCGCAGAGTTTTGGAACAGTCCATTGGAATAAAAATAATATGCTAAACAATTCCATAATGTAAATTCAAAACATTTTAC
The DNA here is from genome assembly GCF_026930045.1 of Uloborus diversus. NCBI lineage: Eukaryota > Metazoa > Arthropoda > Arachnida > Araneae > Uloboridae > Uloborus > Uloborus diversus. The sequence goes on along the minus strand of NC_072734.1, from coordinate 153,741,624 downwards.
GAACAACAGTTTTAATAACCGTAACACTAGTGAAAAATGATTCAGGGTTTTAGCATGCTTTAAAATACAATGCACTTTTTCGTATATAGGTACGGATATAAAATCCAGAATAAGTCGCAAAAATTTAGTCGAACGAATTCTCAAGCTTCGTATTTTAAGTGACAATTTTTATTATGGAAAACATATGTAAAAAAAAAACGATTTAATACGCTAATTTTTTTAAAACAAAAGGTCAAATATTCTAAATTTTAACAAGAAGTTCCGACCAGAAATAAACAAATCTACAATTCCGCATACAAACATCAACTTACTACCATTTGTCTTTTACAATAATTAGCAAAGACTGCATATTATGTCATCACACCGTTTTAACATTTTAAACTAATATCCAACTCTAATGTATGCATCACTCATCTGATGAAATAGATAAGATACATTAACAATAAATAAACAAACAAATAAAGTAGTAGCACTTTTTTAACAATGCATCATATTTTTAAGCACTTTTATTATACTTGGTCTGTTTGTCACGGAGTAATCTGAGGCTTGGTTTTGCTTATATTTCAACAACTAGATCTCTTAGAGACTTCTGGATTTCACTAAATGATTTGCTTAATAAGGTACAACTTAACGCTGAAAAATTAAAATTCTGAAATAAAATTAAAATTTCGGTTAGGATTGAAAGTAGCAAATTTCATGCAATTTTCCCATTAAATGTTTAAATATAGAACCCACTGTTACAAATTTTGTTGCCTTGCAACAGTAATGTTAAAAGCAATCATAATGAAAATTTTGAATCAAGGTTTCTCGGAAGCAAGGATGAAATTATCAAGCATAAATCTTAGAGAGCAACAAGGATTAAATATTAGTGCAACTGCGTAAAGTTTCAGACACGTATATAGTTTTTTTCCCTTTAAGTACCGAGCATTTATATGAAAAAATAAGGTTTTGTGACGGTAAAATTATTTCATTTCTGAAATACATTTACATTAAAAAGAATAAAATAACAGAATTTTTTAAAAAATACTAAGGACTTTTCATAACGCACTCAAAAGGACAAAATAACCTCTCAGGGTCAGAAAGGACAATTGAAGCATTCCTGTAGTTTTCGAAAATTCCAAGAAAATGACACCACAAACGAAGAAAAGTGCGGTTCTAGTCATTTTAAACCAAACTTGCCCCTAAGAAAAATATGCATGTTTGAACACTCAAATTTATGATTGAAAGCTAGATAATGATAAAACTTTCTCTACATGACTTGAGCCGCGTGGTGTCATTTTCTTGAAATTTTCGAGAACTACAGGAATGCTTCAATTGTCCTTTCTGACCCAGAGGGGTTATTTTGTCCATTTGAGTGCGTTATGAAAAGTGCTTAGTATTTTTTTAAAAATTCTGTTATTTTTATTCATAAAAAGTCTTTTAATCGTTTCCAAAAAAGAGAAAAATATTACACTTATCAAAATAAATACATGTTATCACAATAAAATAGTTTGTAGCTCTTCAGAGGGAAAAATAAAGTTCATCAGAATTTAATAAAAATGCATCAGAATTTAATAAATAAGAGTTTGGTTGAAGCAAATTCATCTTTAACTTTAGGATCTATAGCAGAACTACTTATTCCCGTAGGTGCTAACATTAAAGTTTTTTGAACCGTTCAAGATTTAGCAAAAAAATATTCAAAACAAAAAGCAAAACATAGAAAAGAAGAGCTTTCGTCGAGGACAAAAAAAAAGTTCAAATCGGACTATTTACTTAAAAGTGTTTAGGGGGTACAGACAGATCTGTAAACAGACCTACACAGATTTTCCCCATCTGAATACGCTACTTACAAATTTTTAATTATTCGATATTAATTTAATCATTTCACTTATTTTTGACTTTTTTATTTATTTTTTTTTTTTTGCGATATTTTCAAGATGCATTAAGCCTTCTTCAATGTTTCTTTTTGTTCTTTCTTTCACTATTACGGGAAATTATGATAGTAAAAATCCTAATAGTGCACAGATCTTCCTTCCCTTCTAAATTCCATTTCATGATCAGATAGTTGGATTTTAATGATATGTTTCTGATATTGATTCAAGTCTGGTTTGTTGAGGCTACTTTTTATTCAAATCTCATTTTTGTATTAACGTACATTGCAAATGACAAGAAAAAAAATCACATATAAAAAAAAATCCTTCTACTTTCAGAGAACATTTTTTTTTTTTTTTTGTTAATATGATTTTTATAAACATGACTAAAAGCATGTTTTTTGATAACGAAAAATCAACCATGAAAACGTATCACCTGTCTGATTCGCTTTGATTCTTTTACCTCCACAGCCAAGCAGACAGCTTTAGCACCCAAGACAATCTTGTCTGTTTCAACAATCGGTTCTAGTTAAATAGACTGTAGTTGGTTTGTCAGCTTAGTATCTTGTTTCAGTTATGCGCTTTCACCTTTGTTATGCTCGTTATTTATTTGAATAAACTCTTTGTGGCATTTGTGAAAGTTTTTATTATCTTGAAATTTCAAATTTCCAAAACGAAAAAAAAGAAAAAAAATGTGTACATATTTTGATTCGATCTAGTTATCAAGTGCTATTTTACACTTTTAGACCCAAGCCCGAGTGGCAGTAGCTTGAATTACATAAAACTGTTTTTACAATTGTTTTGACATAAAAAGAAGAAAAAATAAGACTGTATGCTATTTTTTTGTGACAGCCTATACCTCATATTTTATACTTTATCTCTTTGCACCTATATTTTTTTTTACTTTTTTTCCATTGTATTACCAGAAGAAATGAACCTGTCGCTTCATCAGTATCAAATTCGTTCTCAATCTTCTCATATTTCTTTACGACAAGTTTATCACCGTAAAAATTACTTCACAAGGTTTTTTATGTAGTCAAAATTGATCTACGATTTAGGGGAAGATAATCTCATAAATCTCTTGCCTCTAAAGAACGTATCTGAGAAAATTGCTGATAGATGCGCATGTCATTTCAAATAAATTACCAAAAATAATCCAGCAGACAAATATCTCGAATGTGAGATAAAAGATTATTTCCCCAGAAAATCATTTGTCTGGATGACAAGCAAAAAAAAAAAAGTCTAGATGATGGTTACATTAGTTATGTGGTAGTTACGATGGATGAATTCAAGTTTTGTGACGAAGCAAACTCAAAGCAAAATATATATAGTACTAGCTACGTCGCCCGGCTTTGTACGGCCCACCTCGAAAATAAAAGTCATGTCAAGTGACGCGTGTTCAACAATCAGGATTGAACAAAAAAAAAATCAGTTCAATTTTGTGGCAGATCTAGGAAAAATAACCAAAAAGTAAACATTTTAAATCCTCTGATTACAAGAGAAGCCTTTAAAACAAAACCCAGCATTTTATTTGCTCACATTCTAGACAAAAAATGGCAACACATCTTTCGTCTCAATGATTTTCTTCGCCGCTATAAATTTTAATAAAAGCAATGTTGCGGAAAATTGAGATGAAGCACTGAATCATTGCTAAATAATTTGAATGGAGGAAAGTTTTCGTAAAATAGGGATTTTATGTCGAAATCTAAGTGTCATAATTAATAGTTTTTGATATCTCCGCTAATTATTATCGGAGGATTATGTTAAATTCCAAACATAAAGACGGGAAGATTACGAATCCATCGATAACTGATTCGATGGTCAGTTCACTGTCGTTCGGGAGAGGAAACTTGGACATAGATACATAGGTACATACATAGATACATACGCTCAGTTTTTACTATATATAATATATATATAGCTCGAGTGCCACCCGGTGATAATTTAGAGTTTTAAACCCGGAGAAGTGCTTTTTTTGGGGTGAGGGGGGTGGGCTGAAAAAAAATGTTGTATGAGGATGAACACATAAAATTCATTTCATGTGTTTAATCTAGCGGATACACAATCAATAGCAAATGTAGTTAATTAACGTGTTCTATGTAAAATGTCCGTGATGCATATGCTTTCAAATAATGGGGCAGGGGGAGGGGGGGAGTAATGAATCGGCTGGGGGAGAACCGTCATGTTAATTTTTTCTTGGAAGGTAATTAATGTAAACTACGTAAAAAATCAACAAAATAAGTCAGTCTATTATATGTAAATACAAAATTTTCTCGAAGTCGAGAACTCAGAATTCCACATTCGGAACCCTTAAACGAAGGGATTAGGCCAAACTATACATTATAGCTAAAGCTGAAGCCAGATATCAAAACAAAAAAAATGCTTACCAATCATTTTATAATTACCAGCGCTTTCACAAACAAAATAGTGGATTACAGCCACACGGTAATCTTTCAAAAATAATATTACATTGATTTTAAAATTAGTTCTTTACTATAAAATTTAGTTTTAACGTTTCAATCCCTTTTCCCGCCTCAAACGAAAGAAGCTATTCCAGACGTACATACATAAACATTAGTTAACATATCTAATAATTCTAAATGTTCCAAAGTGCAATAAAATAATAAAAAGAACAAATCAAGTAGTTATTTTTCCGGGTCCTCAGACATTCTGTCTTCTTTGAAGAGCACGGTTTTTTTTCTTTTTATTTTTTTTTTTTAATCTGATGAAGAAGAATTGCAAAAAAGTGAATTTTTGGTAAGTTAGGTGATTATCTATATATATATATATATATATATATATATATAAATGAATGTTTGTCTGTATGTCATCCATGAACTCAAAAACTACCCGGCAGATTTGGCTGAAACTTTCACCGTTTTTCTATTTGATATTTTTAGCGAATGATTGATCTTGCAAACTGCGTGAGTACAAAATTTGAGTATAGTCACGGCTTCACTTGATACCTGGACCGATTATTATGAAAATTGCTATATATATATATGTATTTTTCCACGGAGATGGTGCATAATATGCTCATTGAAGCCACTCGCCACCAGGTGGCACTGCAGAGTAGCAACTTCTGCCCCGTTTAACCGATTGTCATGAAAATCAGTATAATGATGTATTTTTTTGTTGGCGTAGCAACGCGCGTCGGGTACAGCTAGTTAAAAAATAAAAATAAAATATATAAAATTTGATTAATACTAAATAAATATTTTTATATTCGAAAAAAATATCAGAGTGGAAAGGTAGATACTTTATATAAACTCACACACACACACACATGTCACCCTCAAGAGCGCTGCTACCCGGTGCAACCCCCCTCCCCCTACCGCTTAAGTGATGCTACTGGGTTTGGTAGATTAAACATAACTTAAAATATTGCGTAAAATGACGGAAAGGAAATATCTATTTTATTCCCTTTCTGTGTCCCAAAGAGCATCCCCTAGTGCAAACACAGGGGGTATTTGCACTAGGGCCACCTTATCCTTTAAATGATGCTATAGGGTTTAATAGCATAACTTAAAATATTACATAACTTAAAATATTAGGCGACATATCAGATGGAAAATATTTATATATTTTTTTAGATAAAATCTTAATTACATTTTCGATGTCACCCCTCAGAAGGTTGTCAACCTCCTCAATGTGACACTACTATTTATATGTTGGAACCCAACTTTGAAATTGTCTGAAAACACGTGACTTACAAAGCGAAAATGCGCCAAGTCCGAAATTTAACTTTATTTTGGATTTGAAGGATTGAGTTTTATCAATTTGCGATCCCGTTAACCAGTATTGATCCAAGTCCAGTTTCACAATTGGAAGATGGACAAAAGACCCCATTTTTTTTTCATGAGGCAAGTTAAATACGAAAATGAAAAGTAGTGTAAAGAAAAGAAACATCAAACATCTCACCTCTAACTAAGTACTACATATTGCTAAAAAAAGAAGAATGATGCAGTAATTATTTGTGATATCGAAGAATTAATTTAGAAAGGGGCAAGTGGTACCCAAATCATAAAATATTTTGTCATACTGAAGTTTTTTTTTTTTTTTTTTTTTTTTTTAATAATTCATACAGCTCATATTTATTTGGGTCACAAGTGGATTTGGATCACAGTTTTTATTCACTGTGGACTGCGAGAATTCCATACGAGTCGTTAAATGATTTTCAACCAGTTTCTCTCACATTATTTAGTTAACTAAGTAGGTATAGTCAAAAACGAACATTTTCCTTCATTTTATTTCGCCCAGTTGTAGTTATGAGGGGCGTTTCGATCATCCTTTTAGTGTTAAGTCGGACTTGGATCGATCCTGATTTACCAAATTGCAAATTGGGAAAATTCATGTGCACTAGCTCCGGAATATTGCATTTGACGCATTTGTCAGTAATCCATGCACATTGTGACCGTATTTTTCGAACATTGTCAGATTTTGGATTTGTGTTCCAACATAGATATGTATACATTTTTAAATAGGCTATATCTGCTTTATTTTTATTCAAATATTAAAATTATATCATACCAATAGTAGCTAAATGTTTTATCATGCATATTAATTACTCAATAGAAATTAATTTATTATTCATCACATACCTGCTGTTAAGTGCATGGAATCTCTTCTACCCAAGTAAGTTATCTCATCCTTAGGAGATACATCCAAGTTAGGTACAGCCTCATTTTGTATGTATGTGTTTCTTTTTGTACACTGTTTTTAAAACAACAGGCACTCTCTCTCTGTTTTTTTTTTTTTTTTTTTTTGATCGATTTTCATGCATTTGAACTGACAGCATTTTATGTTACGTTTTTTTAATATGAGTTGTTACATTTCCTTTTTCTTTTTTTTGCTCTCGCTTTTTTGTTCTTTGTTGTGCGTTTGTAAAGAATCTAATAAATCGAATCAGAATTACGTCCATCGGCTTAAGTGATCAGAGTAATTAAAATGCCTGAACATATAAAAATAAACGGAGATAAAGCAATGAATTTGTTGTGTTGAAATCAGAAAAAAAAACTGTTTAAGCGATGAAAAAAAAAAAACGGAGGTGTATATTAAATACAGTAAACTCCCGATTATCCGCGAGCCAATCAACAATCAGGGATACGTAGTTTCGTTGCCAAATGCAAATACCAATAGCTCTTTTTTGTCCAAAAATTGTAAATTTAAAATCAGTAGTTTTTTTAATTTTTTTTATTTACTTATTGCGCTTTCTTCATCGTACATACACTTGTTGTTTCTTTATGTTAAGTTCTGTTGCGCAAAAATACAAACCATTTTTACTGAATTTTTCAATCTTTTCAATATTTGTCGTAAGTATTATGCATTAACACAGCCACGTGTTTGAGGAAGAACAATTTTTACGTTATTAGTCCCTCATTAGTCTTTTTTTCGGGGATTTATCCGTGATTTTTATTATCCGCAGCAACTGAGGCCACCCAATTCCGCTGATTATCGGGAATTTACTGTAAATATTTCCATGTCTAATCAGTAAAATCCCTCTAATGCGGACACTAACGGGACAAATTTTTTTGTTCGCAATAGAGAGGTGTCCGCAGGACAGGGGTTTAATAATGTTTCTTTCATTGGAACTGGGGAATTAAAAATTGTCCGCATAAGAGGGGTGTCCGCCTTTGAGGGGTGTCTGTTAGAAGGGGTTTTACTATCACAAAGTTCTCGGTGATTATGGAACATTCGATGAGCCAGTGAATGTTTTGCGGTTTTTCAGGCTTGTCGCAAAAAATCTTTTGGGGTCTTTTTTCTAGCACAGAACTATGTAAAACATTTATAACGTTCATTTTGAGTCCTTTCAAAAGCCCCTACGACCGTGAGAGGCCTTGGCATATGCGATATTTGCTACACATCATAAATCTGCCACTGTGACTAGCTTACTTCCAGTCTATCATCTGGTTTCTTTAAGTAAAATTTTATTTAATTTGTAAACTTTTGCATATGCGATGTTTGCTACACATCATAAATCTGCCACTGTGACTAGCTTATTTCCTGTCTATCATCTGGTTTCTTTATGTAAAATTTTATTTAATTTGTAAACTTTTGCACATGCGATATTTGCTACACATCATAAATCTGCCACTGTGACTAGTTTACTTCCAGTTTATCATCTGGTTTCTTAATGTAAAATTTTATTTCATTTGTAAACCTTTAACCTTAAAACTATATCGTTCTCAATAAATTTTAACACAAACCAATCAATAGTTTAAATTTGCTGCTAAAAAAGAGAACAGCAAGTAAGATCAAAAACACTTATTCTTCTTACGCGCATTTTTTACGGTGCTAACGACTTTAGCCATTACTTTCACATTGATTTAGCGTTCTGAAAAAGAGTTGTCGGTTGCCATGTGCCTATTCTTTATCATATAAATAGAGGTCAAGGAGCCAGAAACCGATTGATTATTTCGTACTCTTAAAGATAAGTAGGACACATGACATGGAGTTTGCGACGTCGAAAATTGCCGTTTTTATCATAAGCACATAAATAACTAAAGATAACGGTGCAGCTATACAACCATAAGAAGAAAACTTGGTTATCTTAATAACCGAACTAATTGTGGTTATTATGAATACACAATAAATTCAATATAGTTAACTTAGTATTGAATTATAATTATGTTCAAATAAAATAAAGCGTTTTCTGATAGATCTTTGTTCAGCTTGTTAAGAAATAAGTTTTGTGTAGGTATTTGTCAGGGATGAAACGAGAGAGGGGGGAGGGAATTTCCGGGGTAACACTCCAAACCCCTTGATTGTATTTCAAATTGTTTTTCCTAATACTGTTGGTTATTTAGATTTGCACACTAAAATAGCAAAAAAGCTTCCCACAAAAGGTAATTTACTCTATAACAAAAAAATCGAAGCACCAAAAAGCAGTCATCCGATTGCTCTGAAATTTCGTATGCATGAGTGTATTGACCAGATATGCAAATGATTAAAATTTGGTGTCCGATGAATGAATAATTTGATCTCTAGCGCATTGGAACTGCGCATCCAGCAGATGTACATAAGGGGGAGTTCTTCAACGGTTGTTAAAATTTTCGGTTTGATTGCGATCAGATTACCTTTCAACAACTTAAAAAATCCCTCGCCGCAGGGTTCGTGCACATTACAAGCAAATGTCAGAATTTGAGTGAGGTCATATCATTGGATTGAAATAGGCCGGTTGAACAAGTCGAAGGATCGCTTGGCATTTGAGTCGAAGGGTCGAAGCGGTGCGGCGATTAGAAGATAAAGGCAAGGATGGGTGGAAAATGGCAGTGTTCAGTGTCAGGATGGTAATGGTCGACCTAGGGCCACAACAGATCGTAATTACAGAGTGATTGCCCGATCAGCTGTCACAGCGCCTACTTCATCTCTATCAACCATCAGACGTTCAACCCAAAGACAAGTGTCCAGCATGACCGTTTACAGACGGTTGAGACAGTGAAATCTGCGCTCGCGCCGACCGTTACGCCACCTGCCACTGACGCTTGCACACTGCCGAAAAATATTACAATGGTGTATGGCTCGATCAGGTTGGAATAGTGCCGACTGGGGACGTAGAGTCTTTATCGTCGAATCCCGCTTCCAACTGCGTCACGACGATCATCGAAGACGTGTTTGGAGACACCCAGGGCAAAGGGTGGATTCTGATTTCACTTTTGCACGCCACACTGGCCCTCAACAAGGCATTATGGTCTGGGTGCCATTTCCTTTGATAACTGGACCCCTTTGGTCGTAATTAGATGTACACTTACTGCGCAGTGGGACGTCGACGACATCCTAAGACCTGTTTTGCTGCCCTTCCTTTTGCAGTACCCTCGGTTGGTTTTCAGCAGGACAATGCTGGATAACATACGGCACGTGTTGCTATGAACTGCCTGCAAGCATGTCAAACACTTCCTTGGCCTGCCAGATCTCTTTCCCGTCGAACATGTCTGGGATATGATGGGAAGGCGATTGCATCTACTACAGAAGGTTGAAGACCTTGTTTGACAATTGGACCGAATTTGGCAGAAAATACTCCAGGAACCTATCTGGGAGCTTTACCTGTCTATGCCATGCCGAGGTTCAACTTGTATCCAAGATAGAGGTGGGTCAACACCTTATTGAACTTGTTACTATAACTCTGACATAAATTTTTCAATTGTTCTGAGATTTTAATCATTTACTATTCTGTACATTGTCTTCCTATTCACCAATTTTTATCTCAATCGGACAATTCTTTCTTGGTGCGTCGATGTTTTTGTTATAGAGTGTATATGTCTAAGAAAGGAGTTTTTGTAGGATCTAAAAAAATGCATCAATCAGTTGTTTTTTCTGCCACACAACCATAGTCTTCCATTTTTTCACCTCAGCTGCCAAATGTCCTTATTAATTTAAGTTTAAAAAAAAATCAAAGGAAAGACGCTATTAAAAAAATATATTTAAAGCTATACCGAATACACATGGTGCACAATTAAATGTCAATTACTAACTCGGCTGAAAATGCTAAGTATCAATAGAAATATTTTTAGTTAATGAAAAAAAAATGTAAATTTATAGCATGCAATCATTTGCTGCGGTTCTAGTCATAAAACGTAACTCCCTGGGATATAAAAGATAAAGTTAACTCCATATATAAGTCTACTGCAGAATAAAATTTAGTTGTGAATTTGTCATTTCTACGTATAACTTTATAAAACATTTGAAAGGTCGAAAAACGTAACCTAATTTTTTCTGTTCTTTCATGTGAAGATTACATCAAACCATTTATAATTTTCAAAAACCATAATGCTTTTTCTTTAATTTTATTTCTGGGAGGAGGTGGTGGGGAGAAGGTTCAATGAATAATATATTAGTTAGAAAATGCGAACTTTTTCCGTTGTTCAATGAAGTGCTACAACGAACAAAAATATTTCCTGATTGCCAGGTTTTTATTGTAAGAAAGAGTGATAGATTTATATTTGAGATTTAATTACATCTTGATTACATTTTTTTCTTCCCTCATATTTTTATAAAAACATTACTAAATAGTAATTGCAAAATTTATGTCTTAAGACCTTTAAGGTGTCCATATTTAAACTTCAAACCAAATATACGCAGAAGGTTATATACGTAGATATTCAAATAAGTGCACATCTACATACCTTCCTTCAAACACGCAAACAATAAAATATGTTAAAAGAAATATATAAGCAACTGCAAAGCAGATGACTTATTTATTCTTAATTCTGGATAAATATGCAATGATTTAAAAGTACTGTCTAACCACGGATTGTATGGAAAGGCAAACATCCGGTTTACACGCGGAAATGGAAGCATCTATTAGTTTTCAGGGATGTCAGATTTTGCAGATGTATGTTAGCCTCTAAATTAAGCAAAGTCTCATTCAAATAAAAGGAACACGCGCATCAAATTTTTTATTTTTCCCCTCATTCAGATGGAGTCGCCTTAACTGGATGTTTGCCAAATCCATACAATCTGTGGTCAAACAGTAGTTCTTTCTTACTAATAATCAAGCTAAAAGTCTTAGTCTCTGGATGTTTGGCTCTCTGGTTATCTGTTACGCGCATACCGCCTAGACCGAACCCAGCCGTAGGTGGAGTTTGGTCTTTGGGGGACCAGGCCCGTCCCTATACCGGTCCCAAGCCCGGGTAAATGGGGAGGGTTTTGCGATGGTGTAGCATCCACGCATGTAAAACTCCCACTCTTTACTTACGCTTGAGCAGATCTGTATCTGCCCAGTGGCTATCGAGTGGAACAGTGAGTAGGCAATGGGCACTACCGGAGTCAGGTCCGTACCTGGGTCCACGGTGTCTAGAGTCGTAAGTGGTTTAGTTCTCGTTCCCTTATGGGTAAGGGGGCCTCTACCGAAAGGTCCGTTGTCTGGAAGCCCCATCAGATGGCATAGCAGAGCGGGGTTCCCTATTGTGTACCGCGTAGACCGTTCGTCCGATTTTCATGAAATTTGGCACACATTTACTTCGTAGCATAGGGGTGATCACCTCGAAATGATGTTTCGAAAATTCAATTTTGTTCTTTTTTTTATTCCACTTTTAAGCCCATTTTACAGAGCATATTACCGTAACATGGACGAGCAAAGTAATACAGTATATTGGCAAGAAATTCATCATCCATTGTTTGTAAATATATAGGCGAATCACATGACATTTTCATCTTCTTCTACGGGCTAAGCCTTGCGGGTACTGCTAGTATTTCATCTGTTCTAAAATAGCTAATAAACTATTAAAATGTAATTGGGAGAAATTAAAATAGAAAATTGCGGCCAGAGCTACCGTGAATGACAGTACTTATTTCGCATTAAAAATGTGAATTTTAATATATCGCTGTACAAATATTTATCAACTGTTACTCTTATGTTCAATTAAGTATCGAAGTACACATATAAGTCAGAGAAACAATTTGACATGGGACTAATGAGGTATGTAAGTACTCTAATAAATCTGTCAGTGAGACATGGAGCTATATGTTCTACGTGATAGCTAATCATTTATCCTCTATCAAGGGAAACCATCCCGGGTTTCAAGAATAATGCCGTAAGTAACAATTAATGACGACAGAGAAGGAACTTTAATTGTGATTCTAATCGAATTTGAAGCAATAATAAATTTTCAGGAACTCAATTTGGGTTTCTTCACAGTTCTTACTCGTGTTATTTCATTTACATACAGTAAATAAATCTCAATTATACTTGGAGAGGAATTCATTAACGGTGTGACAACTTATGTTTTTAAGGAAAGCGATACCATAAGACAAATTAATTTTCTAAAATCTAAACGTAAATATGTTAGTATTTATTATGAAATAGTTCAGTAAACTCGCATACGAAATAAACTGTTCAACTGTGTGTTATTTTGCTAATAAACACTGATTTAGTTATGTTGAAGATGTTCACCATTTATTGAGAAATTTGTACAATCAATTAAGAATTTTATATTTTCTATTATTGTATCAAATCAATAACTTACACGAGATTTGAAGTTACGGTATATAAGTAAAATCGGTGTAAATATCTGAAAGAAATAAAGAAGTTATGATAAGTTTGCATGCCCAAAATCAACTATGCTCAACCTGTACATAATTAAAACGAACTTATACGGTGATTTACATCAAGAAAATTTTAGCTGTGTTTTTACGCTTGCAATGTGCTGCTAGAAAAATTGAAGGGGTGAAGGAAAAAGAAGGTAGTTCTTAATTTCAGTTTTCAAAAGGATCGTATTTAAACTGGAAAAAATAAAATCATTTTTTATAACTAACCTCGTATATCTATATTGAGAAGCATACAAGGGGAGGTTTTTTAAAATAATACAGAAGAAAACAAGTTTGGTGTTTTAAGCATTAATGCAGCTTTCGTTTCCTTTCAAAAGTAAAATTTATAGTTACCGGCTTTTTTGCTAAAAGACCATCAATAGTTAAAACACTTTAAACCTAGCCACAAATCAGTAAAAATTAAGTTTTTAGTTTAAGCAACACAAGTTGGTTTGCTTTAGTTTTATTATAACTTGCTGCATTTTCTTGAATTAGGGGAAGGTTGCTATCTATAGGTCCTTCGTTCAGTGAAAGAATAGGTCACGGGACGTTTCTATAAGAGGGCCAGTAGTTTTTTTTTTTTTTTTAATCGGTATCACCTTAATTCAAGTCATTTAAAAGAGTCTTGAGCATAATTCGTAAATAGAAAAAGCTATATGGAAGCCAAAACGAACCATAGAAAATATTTTGAATTCACAATCGCCTATTCATTAGAAATGTTGTTTTAAAAAGAGGAGTAAGAGTTTGGTTTACTTCTTTGTAACTTTAAAATAATATGATAATGCACAAAAAAAATATTGAATTTTGTTTTCTTAAGACTCTTCATTGGAAATGCAAATTGAGAACAATTCATAAATATGATATTATATAAAGAACAATAACCGCGTCCCAAAAACTTTCAAATCACACAGAACAATCATTAGAGAAATTTAACTACAGATATTCACTTTAAACTAATAAACTTACTTTATAAAAAACAAAATGAGATCATTACTGAAGAATAGGTATAATTACTTATAAATGGTATTACTGGATCAAATACAAGAATACTTTACAGCAGAGCTAGCAAAAAAATGCTAATAGCCTCTGAATAGTTTGCCTGAATGGATCACCGGCTCATTCATGCAATTGAGATCGGCTTATAGAAGGCAAATGGTAGATGCTATATTTTAGCTCCACTTTTCCGGTCATAACAATTTAAAATGAGGCTTTAAAAAAATGCTAATTTAACACATATTTAAATAATATCAGCAGCAACTGAAGCACCGTTATCATTTTTATTATTAACATTCAATGTTTTCATAGTAAATTAGTGGCACCCGCGCGGCTTTGTCCGTAGTAGAAAATTAAAAGGTCTTTTGGTTCGCCTGGATATTTACAAATAATGCATGGTGAATTTCTCGCCAATTGGCTTGCCCATGTTACGATTTCACGTTATAATAACTTTGTAATTTACTCGTCCATGTTACGATAATTTCGCTCGGGAAAATGTTCTTAAAATTGGAATAGATAAAGAACAAAATCGAATTTTCAAAAAATCGTTTTGAGGTGCACACCCACATGCTACAAACTAATTCTGTGCCAAATTTCATGAATATCGGCGGAACGGTCTAGGCGCTATGCGCGTCACAGAGAACTTCACTGACAGAGAGGGAGAGATCCGGACAGATAGACTTTAAGCTTTATTATTAGTAAAAATAAGTATTATTTTATGTAGCCTGATAATACTTTTTGGCGATTTTTCTGAGCTCGCCTTATTGAGGGGCTTTCCCTTTTTTTCTAATAAGGAAGATTTAGGAATTATAATTCTGGATATATGAAAAATCGCGTTTTGGATTTAATACTAGCATTGGGAAAATGTTGGTGTTGGACATTTTGTTTCCCTTTTTTTTCAGCAGAAGCCAAATAAGCAATTTTGCAAACATAAAAATGCCAAAAGAAAGGGGGAAATTGCAGTTACTTCCCTGTATCTACCCACGGTAGAAAATGTATATATATATATATATATATATATATATATATATATATATATATATATATATATATTTGTTAAAACTGCAGCAAAAACAAATAATTGAAAATTACATTTACAAATGGAATTATTTTTTCTAATTTCTTATGAGTCATGTGATAAATGTGCAACATTTAGAGCCAATTACATTATAAAAGAAAAAAACACTCAGCCATGAACCTTAGAGTGATATTATTTGACTCACTAACCTAAATGATCTCTATTCTAAAGATACTGCTGCTTTAAAACATTATCAGAATTCAAAATTAATCTATCTTATTTTTTTTTGATGTGATTGAGTAAGTTGATTTCATATTCAAAATACGTAAATCAAAGGGAAATATGTAGTAAAATTTACTTAATATAAGATTTCAGAAAAAAGTTCAGAAACTTGTTGAGATCTTTTGGTTTATTACTTAAAGTTTTGTGTTGCAACATTCTACAAGTTTTTATTGTTAAAATGTATCGAAATATTCAGGTGTAGTATTCCACAGCACGAAAAGTTTTTGAGCCTTAGGGCTTTGAAGCTATTCTCCACTCGAAGAGCAAAACCTATTTGAGGATTTGATTTCACTTGAGAGTTTCAAATAGGGATATAAAAACTTACTTTTGGTATCAGAAACGAAACTACATTCATAGCAAAGGTAAATATTTATATTATGCGCACAGTATCTAAAAGGGGACATTTTGTGCTTATTATTTTTCTCATAGCTCTGAAAACATCATAAATGTGCATAAAAGTGTTAACAAGCCCTGCAAACCCCAAAGAGAATCGTAACGCTATTTTCGTTGAACTAGAAAAATCTTTCAGAAACAGTTAGTGTGCAATAATACGAACCATTTTACAGTAAAATCTTCACGAAAACTTTGATTCTATATTTAAAAGGAAATGTTTCAGTGGTCGATCAATACACTTTTTTATATAGCTGTAAAAGCTACAATTAATTATAAAACTTAAGTAAGCAATTTTCTCAGTGGTGAATTTTTGCGCCTGAAAACGAAGTAATTACATTTAAGTTACACTTAACCAAGCTTTAAATATTTTACTACTTTGGTATGCAGACTAAACTTTGACATTTGGTTTTGCGCATAGTTTAAAATGAAAAACGGACACTTTAAAATATTTAACATGGTTTTATTCTTTTACAAGCTGTTGGTAATTAATTTCAGCGTACACTTCTTTTAATTAGAATTCTTTTCACATGTACTTTTAATTTGAAAGCTTTTTAACACAGTTTTTGTCATTAATTTTCATGTTAAATTAGAATAAGGTAAAATATAGTGCTTAATCCTAGCTACTTCAGTGTTTTCAAAATTCCTTAAAAATATGTTTAAAAAACGCCCACATTCACCTGCTGCAGGTGAATTGCTCACTGTAAACTGCAAACACGTGGATTGAAAAAAAAAACAGCAGGTTTAGTGAACGAAAATTTTACATTTTAAACTTTGCAGACATTTTAATTTCCAACAAAATCGTATTGCATGTATATTATAGTTTATTATAGTAATTGTAGTTGTACATGCAGTAAATAGCAATTATACTATTTTTATACCGAGAATTATTGAACTTGATATTGACACCAAAAACGACGCGTTGTTTTATGGTTAAACTGTGTGAGAAGAATCATATCAGTTAAAGGTAGGGTAATGTGGAGAAAAGTACAGTAATGCTCAAATTCGTAGAATAGTAATTAGGGAATTCCTGTAAGTAACTCTAAACATTCTTACGTGTTGTAAAGAAACCATGTTGCCCCCCCCCCTTTTTAAAAATCGTTCTTTAGTTCTTAGACTACCAACATGTACATGAATGACGTTTTTGTCCATCAATGTTTACTAAAGCACTACTACTGCCATTTTACCATTTTATCAAAGAAACTTTTGAAAACTGAGACATTTGGAGCAAAATAACATATGTCAAAACAGATGTTGCTATCATATTACTTTGTTAACCTCTAACTTCTAAAAATGGGTGGCCATAGATTATTTGAGAGATAGTTAACGCTGATTTTTGACTATTATCAATAGTGAATACCTCACTTTCATCAGATATTACACTGTGTCAGATTACACTGTGTAGCTTAATCCAGTGAATATATTTTTTATTATTTTTTCCGCTATTTTTTCCGTTTCATTATAAAATGCTTTTCGAGATTTTTGCGTTTTCTCTAATCAACTATGCGTGGCTTGCATTTTTACAGAAAACTAAGATAAGTTATTGGTGTACTGTTTTAATTTGCAAAGTGTCACGTGAAGAAACTATTTAAGAGTTGGGAAAGCATAACCATAGTTTTATCAGCCGAAAAATTCCCTTTTTCTTTGCAAACTACAATTTAAAATTTGAAGTTCTTTTATTACATATCCATATACTCAATACTAAAAAGTCATTAGTAATGGATTTATACACACAATGGATTGAACGTGCATGCATAATTAAGTGTTTGAAATAGTGAAATATTTTGTTTAATGTATTTTTCTTTTCTTCCATTACCAAATCCAGTGTTTCCCCACCAGGGGGCGATCACCCCGAAAGTGGATTTGGTTCCTCAGGGGGATAATAACTTCTTGAGGAACGAGAGGCGGATATGAGTATTAAAGAGTGAAAATAATAGTAATAAACAACCAGCGACTATTGAAATTGAAAACGCATGCGGAACCAATTGTCCAGTAATTAGAGGAGAAATAACAACTTAAAATTCAGGAAAAAAATTAAGATTCAGGAGCTTCCTCTTTATACCCCAGTTGATCCTTGAGGAAGAATTTCATCATTAATTTTCAAGTTTTTATGTATTTTCTAACTTTACTTTTTTTTTAAATTTAAAGTGTTAAAGTCCTCTCAGATTCTAATTTAGTAGAGAAAATAATTTCATAAAAAGTGTAATTCCCGTTTTTGAAACGTAAGTCAATGCAAGTGATTTCCTTTCAAATGGCTGTTAGTTCGTTTTGTACGAGAATGGCGGAAAAAAAAACGTAAAAAAAAACTATTTTACTAATAAATTATTTATTTTATGGAGTGATTGGACAAAACTACTGAATTGTACATATTTTATTTTAAATTAAAATTTGGCATTAACATTTTCAATAATATCGGTATTCATTTGCACCAACTTATGGTTTTTTCAAGAAAGATGGAGAAAGGGAGGAGGATATTTGACAGCCAACCCCTCGGTGGGCTGTAAAGGTTGCAAATAAATGGTTTAATCTTCCCTGTTAAGCATCTCGATGCAAGACTTCCGACTGACGAAGCAATGTGTCGGGTTAGAACCATTAGCATTGTCTCCCTTAGGCTAATATACCAGAGCAAAAATTTTAAAAAATAAAACAAAATACACCCCTTGATTGCGCCCTCACATGTATGCAATCATCGTTCCTTCAAAAGTTCTCTTATATAAAGCATTTAAAAAGATAGCGTAAAAGTATTAAATGTGCAATTACCTCAAAGTTAAAAACGTGACTCAAGGTCTCAAAATGAGCTTGATTGAAATGGAGCAAAAATATGAAGATAAATTTTAAAAAAAACTTCACTGTTAAAATTTTCCGGAACATTTACGGTAATTGTTACTGGCATCCATGTTACGGTAATAGCCAGTAACTATTACCGTAAAAATCAAATGTTACTGTAAAATTTTACGGTTTCCTCGGTAGAATACAACAACCAATTGGAGCTGGGATCGCTTATTTTGCCGGTATAAATTACCGTAAAAATCAGCGATGCGTTAAGTCCGCCATTTTACAGTAACAATTACCAGAAAATCTTCCTGAATTTTTAACAGTGTTTTTTTTTTGCCACGATCTACTTACTTCTTTTAAATCTCAATTTATTTCCCCCTATTACATCTTTGCTTATTTTTACCTTTTAATATTTTCGAATATATATGTTTTTATTTTGCTGGTTAGTTCTTCTGTTGAAAAGCATTCTATTCAATTTAACCCCTCATCCTCGATTAATTAAAAGTACACTTTTGCACTTTCAGAAGTTAAAATCTTTTACAAAATTGAAATGTGATAGTTAAAAATATATTCATGGTCAGCTTTTTACAGAGATTCATTTCTGCAAAATGAATTGAATAATTTTAATGAATTTTAAATGATGTTTTCGATGAACGATATGAAGTAATGAGGAAAAGGGAGATTTTTATGTTTTTAAAATTCATAGAAATATTACGTAATAAAACCGTTTTCTTTTTAGTTTTCTCTCAGTGATAATTACTATGAAATCTTAAAAGATCCTTTCATTCAATTCTTTGGCTTTCTAAAACATAAAATTTATTTTTAGAAATCTGTATTCAATTCAAATTCTTTAAAAAATATTGTTGCCATTTTCCACAAAATGAAAGACTATATTTTTTGGTTTAACCTTAATTAGTATACGAAATTCCATAATTTATATGTGCTTATTATAATAGTTTATAATAGCTTATTATAGCTTAAAATAGCTTATTATAATAGTGTGGGTACCTCGAACCTATTTTCACTTTCCAATTTTTAATTTCATAATTATTTGCCAATTTATTAGTTAAAACTGCATGATTTTTCACACAATATATAATTATCTTAAAAATTTATTTAACTTATTTCAATTACATTTTTAAGAAAAAACAGAAGAATGCAATTAGTAGCGAGGTACACTACACCACCGGTGGTGTATCTTGGGTCTTTGGATGGTGCACCTTGAACCAATAATTAAAGGTAAAGAAAACATGATTTTCAGTAAGGACATCACTATTTATCAATCAGTAAATCACACATAATTTTAGAAATACATTTTTTATTTGTTTCAAAGATAAATAATAATTTGGATCTTATTATCTTATTACGGTTCTTTTTTTTTATAAAATAACAAGACGCTCTAGCTTCTGAAAACCATACGAAAGATTATTTTTTTAAGCTACTTATTTCTAACTAAGATCGTAATCGGATAAGTCAATTCCAAATGTTAACTTCTCGAGCCGCCATTCAGATCCACCAGTTAGTATTGGGTGTGGTAGCTTGAATATGATATCCTTTTTGTCAACTTCATAAAGGGTAGGATCTTCTCTGGCGAACTTCTGACAGTTTGGATCTTTTTTCAGATATTTAACTTCATATCCATCATCAGCAATAAAAATAATCTCTGCAAGAAAATATTTGATAGTTTTATTGCCTGCGGAATTCACCAATACAAAAACACCAATCTGAATATTGACGTTATCTGAATCTTCTAGTTCATTAAAATGACGATCTGAAACATCGGAATCCTCATATAAATCTTCAATGTTCTAAAGTTCGTACTCTGAGGAAAAGTAAAGTTTTCTTTTAGCTGGGTTGGTGGGGGGGGGGGGGGGGGTTTACTGTCTTAGTTTGCTTACTTTTTTCATTGCTAATTTAGCCTTTTCGATATCAAGACGTTCTTTCTCGGGTATGCCGGTCAAAATACAAGACTTTCTTTTAGGTCTCCCCCTATGAAGTTGTTTTCTTGGTAGTGCCTTTGGATATGGCCTTGTTTCTACAGGAGTGATAAGGTTTGGCAAAGAAATACTAGCTTCAGATGTTGACACACCAGTGAAATCGTTCTGTGTGTTATTTTCTTGTTGCTTTTACACTGAGAGATCAGTGACATTTGATAGGAGGAAATCAAAATCTTGAGAAATATTTTCATTCAGTATATGCAAGCCAGTGACCTTAAAGCCATTAATTATATTTGATAAAGTGAAAGCCAGTGGAAATGCTCGTCAATTTGTTCCAACAACCTGGAGAACATGAAATTTTAGGAGTTGTAATAACTATGCAGAAGTATGTACCTTGGACCAGTCCAAGGTACACCACTTGCATTGGGTTCGATGTACACCACTTGGTTATAAAAAACAAAATACCTGACCGATTATGTTACATTTAGGGCCTAACTTTGTTTCAAGCACATGGTGTTATAGCTAGAACATGACTGTATAATGCATGACCTTCATTTCAGAATAAACAATACATGTTTCATAATAAAAAAAATACATAAAAGTATCTGGAAAAACCTTATTTTGTGAATTTTATATTTCCTTTTTTAATAGTACTTGAATTCAGATGAGCTTTCAACAAAACAGAAAAGTATACACCGAGTCGTCTAGTGGCAAATACTTTAACTACACATGTTGCTATTAAAATATTTTAATAAGCAGAGCTATAATCAGCCTGGGTCCAAGGTACACATATGTCCGAGTTATATAACTTACCCCTACTTTTTTTGGTCTCAACAGTATCGTTGTAGACAGGTTTCACTGTTTATTATACTGATTTCATTAGGTTATTACTTGGCATACCTCCTCTTAGCAAAACATTCCTTGCTGTTCAGATGATTAGTAACTATTGACCAGATTTGCACCATTTCAGCAGCGAGTTATCTATTTCCGCATTAGATTAAGATTCGAAAACATATTTGCAGTTATCGCCTATCATTCTTGTTTCAATGACCCACTCAACAAATTTCCAACACACATTAAACAACATAAATTTTGACAAACCATGGTCTTGGAGTATCAGATCAGTCAAAATTTGTTCTTTATTTATTTATTTATTTATTTATGTCTCATCATTTTCTATTGTTCATGCTTTTCACTCTTTTACAATTATTTCTAGAGTTAAATTAAAAAAAAAAAAACTAACAATTGCAATGAATTTAAAAACATTTTTTATAAGTATAAATGGTTAATTTACCACTTTGACTTCTACAATCAATAAACAAGGTTAGTCATTCATTTTTATGTATATGTAGTTAAATTGAGTTAATAAATGGGTCCAGTATGTTACATTTGTATTAAAAATAAGGTTATGTTTGTTGAAATTCCAAACAGAATAAGCAATTTAGAATACTCATTTCTTTTAATAGTTGTTCTTCAATGCTATTAATACAACATTTTTTATTTATTTATTTATTTTCTTTTTTGGAAAAAAAAGGGGGGGGGCTGTTTGTTCAGTTTGATACATTTGGAGATGGCACAGACCAAAATATATAACTCCTCTTGATTAACTATTTATGTACAAACCATTGATGATTCATTATACACGATCAATGGAGAATTCCTTAAAGAAATAATAAGTTCGCGATAAGCATTAAAATCCAAAAACTGAAAAGAAAAGTGTCGGCCATTCTTTGAACTATTTTCATGAAAATGCCCCATAAGCAGCGAAACAAGTGAAAAGTATAAATGGTTAATTTACCACTTTGACTTCTACAATCAATAAACAAGGTTAGTCATTCATTTTTATGTATATGTAGTTAAATTGAGTTAATAAATGGGTCCAGTATGTTACATTTGTATTAAAAATAAGGTTATGTTTGTTGAAATTCCAAACAGAATAAGCAATTTAGAATACTCATTTCTTTTAATAGTTGTTCTTCAATGCTATTAATACAACATTTTTTATTTATTTATTTATTTTTTTTTTTTTTTTGGAAAAAAAGGGGGGGGGGCTGTTTGTTCAGTTTGATACATTTGGAGATGGCACAGACCAAAATATATAACTCCCCTTGATTAACTATTTATGTACAAACCATTGATGATTCATTATACACGATCAGTGGAGAATCCTTAAAGAAATAATAAGTTCGGGATAAGCATTAAAATTCAAAAGCTGAAAACAAAAGTGTCGGCCATTCTTTGAACTATTTTCATGATAATGCCCCATAAGCAGCGAAACAAGTGAAAAGTGCCGAAGTACCTTTACGGAAAGACTGACTGTTACTGCTAGAGTAAGAACTTATACAGCCAAGCTCATAATTTCGAATCTTTTGAGGGGGCGAGGGGCGTATATTCAATGCATATTTTATCGGAAATTTAAAAAAAAAAAAAACGCGCCCACTTATATATATAAATACTTCTTTCATGTGTAAATTTTTCAAAGTCAGTGTGGAAACCGATCCATCCCCCTCCCGGCCCTCTAAATGAATGGGCTGTATACAGTGCTTCCGATACTGATAATACACCTTTATGTGTGTAGTATCATTACATTATCGTGTTTTGTCTTGCATACTTGCATGAACAAGGTTACACTAGATCTTTCGAATCTTGAGCTATTTTCATGATATAAAATAAAATCACTGGTGGCCTATTAGATTTTATCTAATTTTCGCAGTCAAAATGAACAAGATATTTCCAAGATGTTCCCAATTTATACAGAGGCTAACCTTCAGGCCTTGTAGAAGCCCAAACGGTTTTCATGAAGCGAGATACAAAAGCTCCCAGCAAAAAAATGTAAGGGGCCAACTCGGGAAATCGCAGAATCGAATCTTATTGAGATTAGGCGTTTTGGAAAGTATTCCTTCAATAACCAATGATACCCCCGAAATACGAGCTGTTCTCTAATCTATTGAAACTGTGATGACGATCAGTCAGTCTCAAAATATCTATGTGGGGTATAACACCCACACATCACGTGTACTGCACCGGTACACCACGCACTGTTCACGTGGACATCAGCCAATAGAAAGTGTCCAATGTTTGTCCTTTCCAAGGGTAAGGATCCCCTAACATCCAGTTCCATCTCTGACTCCAGACCAGAAGGTTGCACGCCAACCTCTGTGCTTTTTTTGTTATGTGTATCTTAATTCATAAATCTGAATGTTGTAAAAATAAATAGTTTGTTTATGTTAAATAACCTGTAATAACTTTAACCACGAGTCACAACAAAACCAAATGTCACCTAGTCAAATTCATCAAATCGCAGGGGGAAAAAAGAACTTTTTCAAATTATGTGCAATGGGAGGCGACACCAATCTAGTACGATTTTCAAAACCGTGTCAAACTATACCTACAATTGTCTCGCTGCACTCTGATTTTAATATTTTTTTATCAAAAAGACATTTTATGCTGAACATCATGTACAAAAATAGTTACTTAGTTCAGTCATTTTGCAGTTTCCTATTTTAGTTATTACATTTAGTTAAAACTAGATTTTTATGCTCTAGGTATATCTTTCAAACCGCGGAAACTTAAAGAACTGATGTTAAACCACAAAAAATTCTTAAGAAGTTTTTTTCATAAAATTATTTCATCCTTCGGATATTTATCTTCCTTTTTGCAGCTGTTATGGTCATTTCTCTTTCAAGTTCTGATTCGACACTTAGAACATCTTGAATCAATCAATACGATTTATCTTCTTTTTGAAATTTCCTGCGTGTAGAGTGTCATCTTTTTAAGAAAAGGTATCTCAATTATATTTCACATAAAATGCTTTTATAAGGGTTCTTTTTCATTTCACAAAACCAAAATATCAAAAGATCATTCAAAATTTAAGAGCCATTATTTCATCAAATACTATCACGATTGTTAAATGACTTAATTATACAAAGTGGAAATGGAAAGATAAATATAATTTCCAGTTTAAGATAATCAATGAAATATTTAATCAATGGAAAACCTTACTGTAAATTTGTTTAAAATTTTTTACTGATTGTCAGTACATTTTGGAGATTAAATAAAAAGCTTTGTTTAACAAGTAATTGAAACCCATGTTTGCAAACAAAATAGTGCATACAAAATTTTTACACTTATTGTAAAATGCATTAATAGCTCTGAAAAATGAAAGAAAATTCACCAAGGAATTACGTAATTATTAGTTGACTTTCTGACAGTCATTGAAACATGTTTTAAATAAATAAATATTAGCAAACGTATTATAATGAATTGCACAGTAAAATATCAGTTACATGAAAAACATTTGGTTTTACTAATTTTACTGGAGCTATTGATATGTAAATGTTTATTTTGAAGCCAGTAGTTTTAATAAAATTAAATGTTGAATTAATACGGAATTTGTTAGCTAGAAGCATTCGACTATCTTTCTCGGCCAAAATACTTTGTTTCTTCGGCCTATAAGTCATTTGTTCTGTTCCAGCAAAAGAAGATCAACCATTTGACACAGGAAGTAAGACTAAAGGGGAAATACACAAAACATTAACTTCCCCTGTAAGAAATATCATTACACAATGCTCAATTTACTTGAAATTAAAGTTTAAAAAATACTGCAATCTATATCAAATAAATCGGCCTAGAATTAGCTGTCAGGATTGAACGAAATTTTACTGACTTAAGGATAACATTGATATCATAAAGTGATCACGAAATGAAATCAAAATAGTGGTGCAGGAGAATATTAAAGCATAACAGTATCGTTCGATGTCCTGCGTCATATCGTTCCACAATTACTGTAAAAGCGTAACTAATTCAGACAAACTCGCAGACTGTCCATCCTTCTTTCTCATGCAATTCCAGACATGTTCAATCTGAAAAATTAGATGAGGCAATATCGGAAAGGGAAAGTCCTCTGACACCTTTCAGTGTGTGACCGAGCATTGTCTTGCTAAGACATGGCTCCTGAGAGCCTTGCCGTGAGTGCCGATGCATGTGACTGAAGCATGGCACAAACGTACCATTAAGGTGTCATGGTGTTGTGGATTGATATTAGGAGTGACCATGTAGCGTATGCCATGGCGCCCGTAGTATAACCGCTAGTGTACCGCTAAAAACCAAAGGAAGGATAAGGGCTTTCACACGGTCACCTCTATTTAGAGAGGAATTGGACTACAACCAAATAGATCCAGATTGGATTTATCTACAAACCCAGATTCAATTGATCGACGATGTTCTTGTATAGGATGTCCGAAAAACTAGTTTAATCATTTTGTGTAAAAATAGATTTTTTTGATTTAATGGATAGATGATCACTAGCTTTAAATAAAAAGGGATTAAATTTTGGGTAATAGAACTATTAAATAGCACTTAAGACAATATATTTTAATATAAATAACACTACTGCTCGAAAAACAACAAGAAAGCTTTTATATTACTTCCATTTCTACTACATATGAGGCAGTGAGAAGCAAAGAGATGTAAGTGGACATTTTCATGTTTTGAGTAAAACGCGTTTAAAGATAACATTCTAGATAGACTTTCATTGATTTTTTTTCTAAATAATGCTATACAGCACCACATATCAGGACTACTAGCACTATATCTTGCCCTAAGACAGAGGAGAGGTTCACCTACCATTTGTTCTGGTTATCTCCAAATTTTTAATTTTACCACTTACATCCCAATGCTTCTCACTGCCTCATATATCATCTTTTGGTATGCATTAGTATTTTCATGTAATGAAAACTCGTAAAACTCCGTACAGAAGCAACTGATATTATTAAACTACTATTATTAAAGCACACCTCAATATTGCAATTAGCATCATTCCATAAATTGCACGATGTTTGCTCCGTGGGAATCTAGTTAAGTTAATGCTTACCATTAAGCACTACTGCGAAGCACTAACTAGATCAAAGGTATTTGGGCTTAAATTTCTCAGAAAGAGTCGATGACCTGAAACTGAATTGTAGGAATTGGTTGAGTAAAGAGAAAAAGATTTTCACAGAACTAAGAATTTTATCAAACTGAGATAAATGCACTGAATTTAATCGCAACTATGACACAGTTAAGAATTTATATTAAAAGTCAAACAATGATTACTGTATAATCAATCTGGATTAAAAAGCTAAAAATTTTTATTGATTGAAAATGCCAATTTTTCCAAAAATTTTAATTGTTTTGATTAAAATAAGCACGCTTTACACACTTCTCATTTCTACAATGAGTGTCCTTTTTTTCAATATAGGCAAAAATTGCTGATTTTTTTTTAAATCATTGCTATGGAAAGCAATTAAATATATAAAATCGAATAAGAACTTTACAAAAAACAAGTACTTTTAGTTATGTTACATGACACTAACATAAATGCAAATTCCGTATAATAGGCTGCCGAAAAGGAGTAGGAACAGAAAACAAGGAACAGAAAAACTGTTCGAATATTCATTCATTTTAAATGTCTTTTTTTTTTCAAATAAAACATCTTATCATGCTTATACTTTCTTGACATAAGACCAGGAACACTTTAATATTTAACGAATAATCTTGCTAAAAAGGATGGACAAATTAAAAGCTAACAGACTGACCCGCATACACGTATTTCTGCATCGTATAACCCTACATTCAAAATCAGTATTTTTTAACATTTATTTAACTATTTATTTTATTTCTGGTAGTTTAGTAATATTTTTCCAATGCATTGAGTACTTTTAATGACTTTTTTTTTACTTTCACGAGAGCGCTAAAAACAAGAAAAAAAACTTTTTGCAGACTTCCTTAAACAGCTGTCGATAATGACAGGTGAGTTCATTTATGTCCGTCGTTGAGAGATATAAAACGCCGCAAGGACGATAAATTTCCAAACTGTTCGATCTAACTTTCACTTTACGAGTAACCCTTCGACTCTACCGAAGAGTAAAAATCGTAATATACTACTTTTATATAAATAGTTTTATTTTTATTAACCACGATAAACTAATATTAATCAAGGTGTTTTTTTTTTCTTTTTTTGTAAAAGGCAAACTAATTATTAACATCTATCTTTATTTTATTCCACAGATTGGCAAAAACAATTTCATAGCTTTTTTTTTTCATAGCAACAGTTTCTGCTTATTACGGACAATATTTTTACTATACATCATCCTACATAACTTAATTATAGCTGTTAAACATTACTCATTCAGTTAGAATCTAAGCACATTTTGCTTTTCAGTTTTTATCGACTGCATGAAATTTAGACTTGTTCTATGTGATGTTCGTACTGGGTAATAAAGCAGCGTACGATGCTTTTCGATTACAGTAAAAAACACTAAGAAAATACAACTGCTCAGCCTGTTTCACAGCAGGCAATTTGAAAACTGGCTTGAAAGTCGTGGCCTGCTGTATTAGCCAATGGACTGAGGTGTCAGAATTGTAGCTAGACTTCTATCCTTAAGTTTCGTAATTTGGCCCAGCAGCCCTTTAAATTTACGTTTGAGGCTACAAATCTAAACATTTTTGTAGTAATAAGTATGTTTCTAAAAAATGATGATTTTAGTGCTTCGTCCTCAAATTCTGTGCAAGTGTTTGGTATATGCTGAGTTTTTAATAATATTTATATATTTTATTATTGTTCTATAACTTTTTAACTTTTGAATCTGCGTTCTTTACCAATAATTTACTTAAAAATTACAATAAATAAAATTGATTGTGTAACAAAGACTTAACTGAAGGCTTCTGTAACTTTTTATTTTTACTATTAGTTGCTTCACAAAAATTATTTTAAAAATTGAAATGAAGTTTGTTCGCAGAAATCTCTGGATAGAAAAAAAAAAACAATCAAAATATTCATGAAAAATATGGGCATTGCGAAATTACATTTATCGATGCAAAGTAAGTGTCTAATTGCGTAGAAGAAAATGTCGAGGATATTTTGAAAGAAATGTATTCGCGTTCTACCTTTGTCTTAAAGTAGAAGGTTTTATGGGTTTTCTAACTAAACAATTTTCTTCAAGTAATTAAAAGTCCAACTCCTATGCTTATCACTTTAGTGGCTCTGTTGTTATTAAAAATATACGTCTTCGTTGTTTCATCCATTCTCTTCCATTCTTAGTTGAAAACTTTAATTACAGTTCTGCTAACCTAAACCATTATAAACGCATTTTTAACTTTTGTTTTAACATGTGTGAACTTAACAAAGGCATTTGTAACATTTTTAACTTCAAAAATACAGATAGCTTTATGTACTTGTTTTATGTTATGTTCAATGCATTAATGAAATTGCTTCAAAGGAATGTTCAAAAGTTTTAAAAGTAAAGAACAACGAAGAACTGATAAAACGTTTCTGTAAAATCAGTTTGAATGTACTAATAAAGTTGTTGTTGTAAATTAAAAGCCGAAATTAAAATCTCTTTTTTTTAATTTTATTTATTTATTTATTTATTTTTATTTACTTATTTATTTATTTATTTTTTTGGCGTGAAAAATTGAAAAAGTAGAAAATTTATATACAAAATATTAAAAGTTTTTAAATCTTATTTAAATAACTTGTATATAAAACCTGATATTACGGCAATGATTGCGAAGCGTGCAATTTCAAAAATTATGTTCTGGAAAAGAACGAAAAGGATTTCAAAAGTAATTTCTCGTTTATCATCAAAACTCAAAAACTATATTTGTGTAAGTTTTTCCAGAAAACGAATAAAACATATCATCTCTAATATTTAACACGAGCTGGATAAAGTGCACAAGTTGAAATTAACTAACACTTTTATTCTTCTTCCCTTTTAAGTTCAAATTCTTCGCTACATAATGTATAGACACTTACTTTTGTTACAAATGTATCGTTTTAATAACCACACCGTTGTGTCAAACACATTTCAAAAATGTATATCACGGTGTTTCTAGATTTTGCGAAACCTTTTTCGCTCACTCTAAAAACGTTTTGTTACTTCCGGCGTTCCGGATCAGTAACTGTGTAACTACATCGTAACAGCTGCTCAAAACACTTACGTTCTGAAAAATAATAATTCCATGACACATTCGAACTCGGTATTTTGTTCACATCCAATGTTTTACAAGAATATCCAAAATGCCCACATGCGAAGATTAAAATATGGTTTTTCATATCTTCAGTGCAAAAAGCAAAGTTATAAATGTTGCTGTCAATTTTAAGGAGAAATATTATTTATTACAAAATAAACTGCTTAGAGTTTCTCATACGTTAAATAATATTTTTAGTTTCCATATATCACAAACGTGAGATCGTGACAATATAAACTGTCATTTTTTTTCCAATTTTATATGTATACTTTGAATTCATCTGGAATAATAAATTCTTAACAATAAACTAGGACATTCGTTTTAAATATTTCGCTATGTTAAAATTTCATTAGTATTAAAAATCAATAGTGTAATTAAACGAGCTGATGTGTGCATCACATGACTTCCTTTTACTCTGAAAACGCTTTCGTTAAGTATTTTCCAGGCATGCTTTTTGTTCAATTTTCCTCCAAGGCTCTCGAGGAGGATAGCAAGTTATTGGGACCTTCCCTCTTGCTAAACAAAAAGGGCCTTGTGAACTTAGGTACCGATCCTCCCCTTGAGAAAGTGTCGTTCCCTGGTTCACCTTTCTTCATTTTTATGTTCTTGTGTTTCGCATATTCAATTTTATTTAGATTGTTTATTCATGAATATATATATATATATATATATATATATATATATATATATATATATATATATATATATATATATATATATATATATATATATATATATATACGTCAGTAGATACGTACAAACACGCACTGGATGAATCCACGAATTAACTCCTAAATATGTATGTGTGTACACTTATATATGCGTATATCCCAGCTAAAAAACGACTTCAAAAAAACTGCAGATGAAAAGAAATTTTCGCGTACATTTGAAAAATACTGCAGTTGTTTTGGTGAATGCAAAATGCTTTTATTTAATTTTTTTTTTGCAATTGCAGTTATTTTGCAGATTTTTACTATCGAAGCAAACTGGACCAACTATTTGGTGACTTTTTTAAAGTTTCAAAAGCAACTTCATAAAAACTACACTTTTTTTTAAAGTAAAAAAAAAAGTTATCTTTTTCTCAACTATATGCTATATTGCTTCGGTGTTTTTATTTTTTTTTTCCTTTTTGTAACATTATTTCATTTTTTAACTAAAAAATAATTTGTAATTTTAACTATTTATTCCTTTGTCTTATCCATTCCTTTTTATTCCTTTGTCTGTCCATTTTAATTATTTATTCCTTAAAGGTGGTTACAAAGCAACCACCTTTCGAAATTCCAAAAATTGTATGTATGCAAGTAATGTATTTATCCATTTATATGAATACTGAACCTCCGCCCCAACCAAAACTATAGCAAACAACCAAGACTATGACAGATAGGCATACTGACGCCTAAACAATATTTTAATGAATTTACATATTGATTAAACTAATTAATAATTTGGTATTATTGATCAAATTCAACTAACATAATTTTGAATTATTTAAGGACAAGCTTAAAGTCTTAAAATAAAAAAAATAAAAAACACCTCCATTTTATTTTTATTTCCCCGTAAAACTTTTCAGAAAGGTTTTTTTTTAAAACTTTTTGAATAACAATTAAAACAATCGTACTTTTTACAAAGTTGATTTTTAAGTGAAAATATTCTAAAAGCTAATCCCTACCTTTCGAACTTAGAAGAACGTTGTCTATTTTTTTGCTATAGTTAAAAGGTTTTGTGTATTTCTTGTAAATCTAATATGGGTGTCAAGAATGTTCTCCTTTTCCCATGAGAGAAGCTTGCAAGGATTGCTATGGCTCTTCTGTTACTACTTCCTTAGTCCATTTTTTAAAACTCACGTGCTCTGCATTCCTATCTATTGTCCCTCATGTCAAACGTTAAAATCCGTCACGTGCAGAACTTACGTACCCGCCCCGCCATTCTACAGGCATAGGTTATACTAACACAGGTCTCTTATCGCTTCTCAGAAATTCCTGCAATCAACTTTTCCAGATGTTTTTATCGTTTTACTGAAAAGATTTCAATGGGGAAGAAAAATTAGATCTTGTCTAAGCAGCCCTAAGTGTCGTGCTAGCTGGAGTTTCACAATAAAACACTGCTGTTTAATCCGGCTCGACTTAGCATTGAAATGATATGTTATGTGCTCGTCATTTTAAATAATTAACGTGATTTCTGGAATGTCGTGAAATCCGGGTGTTGTAAAACGAGGTCTGACTGTATGACTCCTTAAAAAAGTACTATTAAGTAAATTTCATTCAAAAAAAAAAAAAAAAGAAAGAAAGATGATAACATTGAAACTTTTAATCTTTATGTTTTTTTTATCTATTTTTATTGTATTTATTTGTTCACATATTTTTATTATTTATTTATTTATTATTATTATTTATTTATACATTCTTATTATTTATTTATAAATTTTTGAGCAATCATGATTGATTTCACTTATAAATTAATTTTTGCCATAGCGTGACCTTAGCTTTTTTATGCACGGGATGATTCATAGATAGCGGTCGATTGCTTTATATGACGAGTGGACCTTATGTGAGTTGTTGTGACGTTTGAGATATTTGATCTCTTTTATGTTCATTGAGCACACACGCCGCACCTAATGAAATTCATTAAAGCTAAATTATTGAGGATAAAATAAATGTGCATGTCTGGCTGAAAACATAAATATATTACTTTTGGCATTGACACTTGTAAAGTTATGCCATATTTATTAGCTTTTGAATAATGTAGGTGAAAATATGGTTTTTTAAAAAAACAATTTCAAGAAGGATTCGGATTTAAACAATGTCAAATTAGTCTCTTATGAAAAAAAAAATAAGGAATTTAAAATTAAATAAGAACACATATCGCTTGAAACAATGTCCCGGAACCTAAGTACAAACGCACCGGAACACCGCGATCGGGACCGAACTACTAACCGCGCCGCGGGGTTCCCCAGCAAAGAACTACGAAGGAAGGTAACCACTTTAGCCTTGAAAGCGCGCTGTTTTTTGCTCCGCTTCGAAATCAATTTATTAGTGCAATTTTAAGTTTCATCGTTCAAAATCCCATGCGAAATTACTGAAATATGACTCCGGTTTACAAAAAGGTAAGACACTTGAAAATTCACCTGTTATTATTTGTGTAATTAACTCTTATTTAATTAGTGCATAACAGCTTAGGGTTAGCTTGAAAATTTAATACCTTATTGGAAGTTTTTAATTTTTGTAATTTTTATTTTTTCACCGATTGACTTAAAACTTTGAGCGAATATTCTTGTTATCAATATCTAGCCATGAAAAAAATTGTGTTATGATATCTCAATATTAACCAGTCTAATTAACTTAATTACTTCGCACCACGTGGTCGGCGATTTGGACAAATTTCATGATTTTTTAATCTTTACAAACAGTTCTATTTGTTATTGTGTCTCGAACTTTCATAATCATAGCAATGTATTTTCGTGCAAAATTAGGCTGGAAAATTTCAATTTTGATATCCTCCAAATTTAAAAAATCTGAATTTGTATTTCGGAGAAAGAGTTCCAGTTTTAATTAGATGTTTTGTAAACCGCACTAGGCACATCTATCGGTAGTCAATTTAGGCATTTCTATTAAAGAATTGTCTAAACTTTAATTTTGAAGTGGTTTTGGATTTCTATCGCATTAATTCTATTTGTTATTAATTTTTCACTAATATTTTTAATTTGGTGGGTAAAGTTTTTTCAGTCTTTTTTTAAAACTCAAGAAAAACTGCAGTTTTCATTTTATGAAATTCTGGTGGTATTTGGAACCAGAGAACAGCAGAAAATGAACTGCAATTGAACTGCAGTTAATCTGCAGATATATATTTTTAAATTCTGGTGTTATTTGGAACTGAAAAACTGCAGTTCAGAAAATTTCAGTTAGATTGCAAAAAAACTGCTGTTTTTTTATTTTAAAATTCTGGTGGTATTTGGAACCGAAAAACTGCAGTTCAAAAAGTTCAGTCTTTTTGAACCAGTTTTATTGCAGTTGAACTGTAGATTAATGCTTTGTTGAACTGCAGTTGCTCGGTTCCAAATACCACCAGTTTTTTTGCAGTTTAACTGCGGTCGATTTTTGGCTGGGATACGTCTACTATACTCGTATATACTCAGGTATGCACGTATATGCTCGAGATACAAGTTCATACACACATATGATGTTCGTTTATACGCGTATACGCGTATATACCCGTACATGCACGTGACACGTATATACAAATGTACACACGTAAACACTTTTTTAGGTAATTGAGCATACATGCTTGTATACTCATATATACTTGTATGTACTTCAATAGGCGCGTGCATGCATGTATCTGATGTATACATGTATATACACATAAATAGGAACGTGTTTACTCATGTTTATACGGCACGTATATGCTCATGTATACACGCATATACTCGTGCATATACTTGTTAGTATAAAAACAACCGAAATATACAAGTATTATGGTTATTTATAATGGTTTTACATCTATTTTTAACAATGACCACTTTCTCTCAACCAGTGGTAATGTGGTAATAAAAACATAGGGAAAGAAAGTGCTATGGAACTATTTAAATGAATATTTTTTTCCTAAATTTTAATGCATTGTGTTCTTTAATAATGCAATGCAAAATAACAACAAAAAAAGTTGAAGTGTTTAAATAATTTATTGTATTTATTACTCACCTCTGAGTTGAAAACCTACGATTTTATGACCACTGTACCCCACCAGACCCTATAATTTTTAAGAAAAATGTATTTATTGTTCACTACTTCACTTTGCCCCGTATGCACTTCACTCACTTTACAAAGCATTTGAAATACTAATATGCTTCAAATTAAACAAACAAATGCTGCACCGAATATTAGTAAGTTTCAATTAATATTTAAAATGATAATAACAATACGTTTATCATTTCATAATTACAAAATAATTATAGACTTACATCAAAATATTACAATATGAGTACTAATTTCTGAAAATGGCTTGTATTATCATATTCTTTGATTTTCAGAGGTAATTTTTTCTGGACGGGAATAGACTACATCTGTTACTACATAATTAAAATGTTACTAGACAGGTGGCGCTAAAAGCAATGTAAATATTTCACCATTGCACATTCTTTTTTATTTCACCATTTCACTTTCCCGATATTTTACTTTGCCTCATATTCCTCTACTTATTGGATTCCTTTGAAAGACCGTCAAAGCGTTGCTGATTCAAAACATACTAAGTTCAATAGCAATGCGTTTTCATTACTCAAGACTTCAGCCAAAATATCCTTTTACTTTATACCCATACGGATATCCCCCAACTGCGGTGGTACACCGTCCAAAACTGCTGAGGAGTGTGCCCCCAAAAAGGAGGTTCGCCAAAACAGAGGAAAAAAAAAACAAATTTTTTCAAAAAGAGGACTTTTCTCAAAAAATAACAATACTCTAATAAAAACTTTAATGGCGTTCTTTTGCGGCATGAACCCGTGTTTATTGGCCTCCCGGTATTCATCATGAGAATTTCCCATACAAATACATGAAAATCAAATTTAAAGAACATCAAGCTCTTGCCATCGGAGCAGAAAGAATTTTTATTCGGGGGGGGGAGGGAAGTTGGTCACAACACAGACCATGCATGCACATAAACTACCGTAAGAAGAGTACAGGAGATAGCTCGATATAATCAGCACAGAAGAAATGGAATTCCTGGAATTCCTGATCTCTTTCGGTATGGATCTCAGAAACTATTTGCCAGCCGTTCATTAGAAGGTATACTGAAAACGACAGTTTGTTAAATTAGCAGATACATCGTTTTAGAGGAGGTCTTGCTGAAAAATAAGGTTTTGGAACGAAAAGTTTTTGAAACTGCTTGAATGTTAAAAAAAAGGACCTAAGAGGCAAAGAACAACCCATCTAGTAGGGCATAAAGGTAACTATTTAATTTCATAAGATTAAAACATTTTTATTAATTGAAAATGTTACTGCAATCGTTCAAAATTTTATCGTAAAGTTTTTTAACACAATATGGATGGATAATATTCGATGGGTGTGATGGAGATAATATTGGATCGATATGTTTTAGGGGGGCTCAGGACCCCCATGATTCTCTCCTTGTATTCCCCCCTGCTCGAGGAAGATCCATACCAATAGGCAAAGTAAAAAAGTTTCAAGAAAATATAGTATACACTTCACACTCCAGGGTTACCTGTACCAACTACTACTTAAGGTTTAGTCGGTTGGATGGAACCCTGAAGACAGCTCTGATTTTTTTTTTTTGATCTAGCATGAAAATAAATTTTACGTCAGTATCCTAAAAATAAATTTTTCTTGAGATAAAAGGCGCACATTCTTCAAAACCCTCATGCAGACGAGATGCCCTATAAATGCTAGTACAAGTTCTAATCTTCAAAAATCACGAAAAGAGTCAATGATCTGTTTTAGACTACAGACCGCACATAAGTGCGTAGATAATCCTTGTTCAAAATCGGCACAATCTCCTTCAACGTATGCTCAACTTGCGCGCGTGAGAGAGAGACTGGTACTTTGCACTTGAAACCTCTTCTCTTACAGTGGACTTGATATAAGCTCCCAGAACAACACATACATTAACAAATTGTATAACAGAACCACCACCTGAGGTAAATCTTTCTTTTTTCTCTTGTTATAAATTGAAATATTCTTCCTTTAGTTTGTATTTGTATGTCCGGTTCTAAATGTGTTCCTTGGTAGTGATGTGGACTGCAAGTTTTTTGCATTTATATCCAAAATATAGTCAAAAGAATCACACAAATCTAAACGACCCGCTGCCATTGTCGCTGGATGTCTGTCATTAACTCAATTTGAAATACAGTATATATGTTTAAAATGTCTTTGATGAACATTTTTTCTCCCAAATGCTTTATTTCTGCATAACTTGTACCACGTCTGCCAAACTATTTACATTACATCCGGATAACGAGATGCTCTCAAATATGCTACAACTACTTTATCGTATGCTATCTTTGATATCCTCTATGATACTTTATGATCGTTAATATACTATATGACTCTCTATGATCTTTGATACACTATATAATAATCTATGATGTTTGATATACTCTGTGATAACAAAGCCTCTGAATTAAATTTCACACATATGTTTGCTCTCTGATTTCAATAATGTATACTGGATAGCAATAAGAACTTTCCAAGTTCAGAATAGCTATACCATGGAGAAAGAACAAGATTATGAACTAATTTATTTCATTGTAAAAATTTCTCCACGAACTGGTAAACAAAATCCATGAAGTAGTCTTATTGGTGCAACAACTACCAATGCGATACAACGCCCTAGTATTGCGTAATAAGATTCATTAGCTAAGTCTTTATATCTCTGTTTTTTAACGAACTTAACGAAACAACTAGTTTCACTTCTAATTCAAGTACAAATAAAGTAATTAAAATATGAATTTATTCTTAGCAGGGGAGCCCAAAGTGTTTTTATTGGGGGGATGCAG
Organism: Uloborus diversus; assembly: GCF_026930045.1. Classification (NCBI taxonomy): domain Eukaryota; kingdom Metazoa; phylum Arthropoda; class Arachnida; order Araneae; family Uloboridae; genus Uloborus; species Uloborus diversus. The sequence continues at coordinate 153,704,847 of NC_072734.1, read as the reverse complement.
TCGGGCATGTCAGATGAACATAGGGAGGATACCTTGAATCCTTTTGAGATGCCCCCCCCCCCCTGCAACTCGGTACACGTTATACCTTTAGTATCCGAGACACGCCTGAGTATATAATCTATCAATATCTGACACGCTGTAGTATATCCATGTAACTTTTTTTTTTAACATTTTTGAAAACCTTTAGACACTTTTCCGTTTACCAAAAGGGAACCTCGATATAACATTTTCTTCTCTTTATAGCCTAAACAACAAAATCTGATAGGTCCCAACAACGGTCGAGTAAATCCCCATTTAGCATCATGAAGTCCCCTAGCATAAGACAATAACCTCATGAATCGTTTAAAATTTCGCTGGGATCAGGTGGGAAAGTTATAATCGCCACTTTTCCTAAAACTGATATTTCCGACATTGTTTTTTCTTGCTTCAAAGTACAGAAACACGGCCGTTCGTCTTTGAATGCATCTGATGATATTTTTTCTAAAATCAGAATAACAATTAGTAATGCAACCATGTTTCAAGGCTTTTGACTAGCGCTCTTTGACACCCCATTATAACACGAATAGATCGTTGGGCACAGACAAAACAATTACCACTTTCGATAGAAGTATACATAATCAGCCTATGAGAGTTTGCTGATTGTTTTCAAGTATGCAGAAAATTGAAATCACGTTTGCTGAAAATGAAGGACATTTAATTAGAAAATTAATTCGGATTTTGAAGGGCGTAGCGAAACAAATCAATATATTTTAATTAATATTGATAGATGCGCTTAATTTTCAATTATGATTTTCTGCAACAGCGTCTCCTATTAGGATATTCCTATAGCAGCTGGATAAATTGATTTAGAACAGTTATTCGGCATTTTATGAGTTTATGTTCTAGCCGAGTTTTCCGTCAGAATTTTTTTTAAAAAAGTAAAATTTCGTAAAAATAAATAAAAAGTGTATAACGTTTCAAAGCGAGTTTTGAGATGGAAACATATGCTTACATTTGCGACAATCTTTTAGCACCAGGGTTTTACAAAATAAATATGGTTTCTTTTTTTACTTCATTTATTTCTCTTTATTTATTTATTTATGCTGTCATTATTTTCATTTTCATTTAAAGTGACTTGTTTTAAGAGATATATGTTGGAGCTGTTTCCAAATATTTTTAATGCAAACGAAAGTTAAAATTAATTTTTCTTTTGAATCAGAACTCAGTTTCCAAGGATAATATTCGGAAAAAAAGTGGTCACAATAACGTTCATTAATGAAAATGTGATTATTAAAGGATTAAAATGCATTTCGTTCTACACTCATTTAAAAATTAGCTGCGTCCATTAAAAAAAGGCTAATTATTCAATTAAAATTTAATTTGATTAGGTTTCTTATTGCTTAATGTCTCTCGTTTTGTTTCTTGTCAAGCTTTAGAAACTTGTCACATTGAAAAATGTAGTTGAACTATACGACAACGCAAGAAAAACAAATATCGAACTCAAGTATGTAGAATTTTCGTACATGTAGGCATTTATAGCATTTGATATTCTTTATGAATTGTTTTATCAGGGAGGAAAAGAAATATACTAGGTTGTTTTGAAGAAGACTTTATTTTATGTCGGCGGACACCTTTCTTTCTTTCCTAGCACATATAGTAGCTGAATTATTAAAAATGTTTTGTTTTTTCTCATGACGATAAAACAAATCATACTTCCCTGGGCAAGTAAAATATTTTTCACTTTTGATAATATTATCATTTATTGTACTTAAGTTATCATGTAAAAAATTGCTTATTTGATTTCTGCTAAAACTAAAGTATTTTTACCTGTGTTCTTACTTCAAATTTCAGCATTTTATTGATGTTTACGGAAAATTAAAAACTCGTTTCGTCAAATGGATCTAAAACTCTTTTTCTTATGTTGATACTGCAACTGACTGGTCTTGTCTCAGAATACAATACTTGTATATTGACTACACTTCGACTATACCGGGTACAGTTGGCACCTTATAGCAGGAGTTGGTATATGGAGGACTTACTACCTCCAACTGGCTAAGCAAAAGCTTGAGCGGGAAGTCCTCAAATCGCGTGATTCAACAACAACGAATGGTCGACATGTTTTGCGTGAAACTAGCAAAATAAACTTTTTCCAATGTTTTTTTTTATTTATCACGTGACTTGGACTCTTTCCGTCACGAATGAAATTCTCCCTCCATTTTATCCCTTCTTAATGGTTAGCACAAGATAAAGTGGAATAAGAACATTAATTTTCGTCTGCGTTTGTGCCGAAAACTGCGTCTTACGAAGAAACAACCGAACTGTACTGCTCTGACCTACCTACGTGGGAGAAGCTATCTTATTTGGTAATGCGTTTCGTTAAAAGTAGTTTTTTGTGCATGAAAGTAATTTTTTATGGTTTGCTTTCAACTGTCGTACAGGTTACATGAAATACACCGCCAGTTCAATCATTCCAGCTGAGGCTGCAGTTTCGAGCACTCATCAGCCCGGCTTAGGAAGTGACTACTGAGCTGGAGATGGAAAACCTCTTAAGGAAGCCAAGAGTGCCAAACAAACTGGTAGCTAATGTGCTGGTAGATAGCTACCAGTTTGAGGTGTATTTTATGTATTTCTGCCTTAGCCCTGTCTATAGTGCGGTAACTTACTCAAAATGTAGTACAGGGTGTTTAAGTGATTATATCATACGAACTGAGATACTACTGTGTTCTTTGAGGGGAAGACATTATTTTACCTAACAGATGTAACTTAAAGTTAAGTTTTTCCCCCGTATTTAAGTTGAAGTAATGACGATGTTTTGGTGAATTTGGTATATTGCTCTTAGGTGAAGGTTTTGAATGTTCTTTTTTTTTCAGAAATGCTGAGAAATGACTTTAAAAAAAAACTTAGAGTAAAGAAATTCCTCTTGAATTGTTTGAAAGAACGTATTTTGAAAAAGATAGCCACACTTATTTCTCAGTGTAAATCAGATTTTTTGTGCATCATTTTGCTCGGATTAAACATTCAAACATTTCACGAGATTCTTTGTTAAAAAACTTTGAAACTGTTTCAAATTTCGTTGCTTATTCGTTAGGGTAACAGATCATTCATTTGCGTTTCATCAACTGAATCCACGTTGGGTTCAGCCAATGCATTTTCGAAAAAGATTTTTTTTTTGTTTTTAATTTTTTTTCTGTGTGAAATAAATTATGTCAGCAAATTTGTTTAAATCGCTACTCGATTCATAAATAAACAAATGCATTCCATGAACTTTCAATTTTTTACGTTACATTAACAAAAAACATGAGAAAACCAAAGTAAACTGCGTATTAGCAAATATCAGTCTACCCGTTTCTTCAAATAATCTTTTTCCTCCATTAACTTAATGCATTAAAAATATTTAATTTTAAATGTGTACTGATCATGCATCATATCTCAACGAATTCATTTCTTCTCCTCTTTCTGGGTAAAAGATATCAAACAAGACAATTCTTGAAACTAGCTTACACACCCCGCCACTCATTAATCATATCTTACGATTGGGAGGAAGAGCACATTATTGCATTTATGCTTCAGTGGTTGCAGGTAATTACACATGTTATGGAATAGCTATTACACATTACCAGTAATATGTTTCCTCATCAGGTTTCTATGTAATAAAATTAATCCACTCCACAAGTAATGAGACTCATGTAATGACATTCTGAAATAACGTTCGTTTTTAATACTTTTTCCACGCATTATATCAGAATACAATCAACTAAAAGGAATTTTTGCGCTTCACCTCCACTATTATTCAATCTAGTGAATGTTAACACAACTTAAAATATCAAGAAGCAAAACAAAAGCTATTGGAGACGTGATTTTTGCTGTGACTTTACGGATATTACTTTCGAATAACAATCTGAACAGTGATTAGAAATGAATCAAGTAGTTCCTAAATCGCTATGATATTACGTTTCGTTCTACAAAGGCTTATGTGTTTTTACATTTTTTGATTAAAGCTTTGATCCGAATGCATGACTTATCAAACATCATGTTTGAAATCAAGAGCAAGTTAACTATAGTAAGAAAATCCTATGCTATAGCTCCACTACATGGAGGACAAGTGAAAAGAGATAAAGGATGATAACTACCGCTTGCGACCCCCCCCCCCCTAAGATCATTATGACTTTCAAACATAGCATATCCCTTCCTCCCCCGCTTATGTTTCAAAAACTATAAACCACAATTATCCATGGAAGACGAATTACATTTACATCAATTTTGTGTCGCTTTTTAACACACATGTAAAACCCTACAAAAATTAAAAATTATTGCCATCGTCACAAATTGGAAATAATAGTTTTTTGAACTTTTAAAACAAAACAACTCTATATTTTATTTTTTATTTACGAACCATCAAAAGTGCCCAGCGTTAAAACTCAAAACAATATGCATGTCTTTTTTCTCTGTCATCCTTAATTTCGTTTTTTTTTTCTCTTTTTTTTTTTCCTTTCTGTAGAGTTGATCCCTATTTATTATGAGCTTCACTGTTTTTATATATTTCACAACCTTTGAACTGAACTTCACTCCTCTAAAAATGTCAAGGAGTATTTTCCCGAGTTGAAAAGAAAACAGGATGATAATTTATTTTTTCTTCATTCATTTTCATTTTTCATGGTAATCCGAGGAAAGCCTTCCTCTGATGACTTTTCATCCAAAATCTTACACTTCCTTGCATTGAAAAAGATGTTCCTTGTAACACCAAAACATGTGTCTGCAGTAATTTGCAGTTTTTGTGCATGAAAACGTTGGTTAATTGTTTCATGTAAGCAAGCTGTTAAAAAAATATGTTAATGAAGTACTTTTTTTCAGTACTGCCAACTACTAATAGGAATATTAACTAATAAAGCGCAGCACTGACGCATTTTAACTACGTTGGTGTTTTTTTTTTTTTTTTAGTACGTGTGTTCTACAGGTGGTGCCGGGAGAGGGGGTAGCTAAGGAGATTTATCAAGGAAGTATTGGAGCCGGAACGCACAGGAACGCCATTTCAATGAACTGTTTTGCTGGAAAGGTAACTTTTTTTTTCCAAATAAAATCGACTTCTAAGCTGCTGTTTATGATTTTACCCACATTGTTTTCAATTAGATGTATACTATGAAAGTAAAAATACCTAAATAATAGGTTCCTTTTACATTTAAATTTTAAATTATGTCAGAAATGTTTCGCAACTGTTTGCCAAAACTTTTCGGATTCGATGCCTAGCGACGCAGAAACATAAATGATTCAAATGAAAGGAAGATTCTCGCACTCAATGCATCTTTAATGAGTCTGGAAAATTGGATTTTTCTTGCGATGATATTAATCTGGACAGGGCTTTCAAATTGCAATTGCAACGTTTGTATCTAACAATGATTTGAATTCGAAAATATCCTTAGCAATTGGAATTAATTCGCTATAGTTCCTTTCAAGGTCTTATCTCTCATCTTATAGCAAACATACTAATGCCCGAAGGTTACATTTGTATAGTAGGGTGATGTGAGGCTAAGTGAAATAGTTTAAATGACTGAGTTTTTTCATAGTGAAAAAATTGAAACTGTTTCGAAAATTACAGTACATAAAAAAAAAACATTGAACTTTAAAACTTGCAGCAATGAAATATTATTTATTTTATTTTTGGCGGTAAAATTGTGCCTCCAAAAAAATAAAAGTGGAAAGTTTTCATTTTTTTTCCCACGGAGCAAGTGAAAAATGAAATATTTTTCGAATGAAATATTTTGTATTCGATTGTAAAAAATATTTGTGAACAAATTAAGGAGCAAATAAAATAACAAATAAATAAATGAAAAGGTAATGAAACTATAAACTAATAAATAAATAAGTTAATTAATAATTACGTGAAGAAAAATTAATGAGAATAAAATAGTAAACGTATAAGAAAATAAGTGAATTAATGATTTAATAAGAGAATTATTTCATAAAGGAATGTAAATAAAATATTTAATAAATGGATACGTAAATGATTTAATAAATGATTAAATGAGTAAACGAAATGCACTATTTCACTTTGCCCCATCCACTTTTCCCGGCATGCATTGCCTAATTGTGAAAAATATTAAAAACACAAATAAGCTTAATATTAGCTAAATAAATAGTGCACCGTCTATTGGAAGATCCTAATTATTGTTTAAAATGTTGATAAGAAGAACTTTATCATTTGATATTATCAGAACAATTTTTGACTTACAACAAAATATTACTATTTAAGTATCTATTTTTGATAACTGCTTGCATTATCATATGCTTTGATTTTCAGATGTATTTTTTCTTGACTGGAATAACCTACATATGTTACCACATAGTTAAAATATTACTAGGTAAGTGGTGTTAAAAGCGGTGAAAATATTTCACCATTTCACTTACCCACTATTTCATTTTGCCCTACATTTCCATATATATATATTGCTCATTAAGCTTTATAATTTAAACAGCAAAGAATATGTTACGAATTTTTATAATATTCAAGCAGGATACGTGTTATATGGCTCTGAATATTTTTCGTAAGTTTTAAAAGAATTTAGTATGATTTTACAGTAATGTGTTTTCTAAAATTTATATCTCAATTTGCCACATCATTACAAATACAAATAGACGGAAAAAATTAATCGCTTTCAGAAAAAAAAGTAAATCACGAACAAAATATCTAATTTCCAATCATTCGAGAAATGCAAAAACATCCAAAAAAAACCAACTAAGTCATTGGTCTAGGCTTCATCATTGTTGGCTTAAATAACAATAAAAATAAATCATTTTACGAACTTTTCGCTTGTATAGTTGTAATGAAGTGACGGCACTTTGCGAAAAAACTGGCTTCAGCAGTGTTTGATTTTATAAAATTTGATTTTCATTGCTTTTAATCAGTTTTGAAGTTGGTTTTTCGCTACTCCACTGTCGCGCTGAAAGCGTACGTTTGATGTCTACCGCTTTTTCAGATAATGATAATTAAGAAGCATATTAAATATTGCACTCTACGCTTGCTATCAACCATATCGTTGCCAGTACATATGAGTAAAGAAGCAAATTAAAAATTGCCTTATGCGCTAATGGCATCAGTGAATGGCATTTTATCACTTGTAATGTCATGTGCAGAAGCGGAAAAAATTAATTGAATCTGCGCACCGATTAAAATAATTGTTAAAAAATATTTAACTTTGTCAAATTATTTTTTAAATGGTGAAATCCTATGTTTATAAGCATACTTAAAACATTTTAGAAACGATCCCCTGATAATAAACCTGATATTGGTGCATTCTTCGGTGTGAATTTATAAAGCGAACGAATAGCAAAATTTTGATATGCTTACGGATTTTTTATGCATCAAAGAAAGGTGTACACTCTCTTTTTCGGTAAGTTAACAACATAACTCTTCTTTTGAAGTAAAAATAATTCTTTTCAACTGTGTTCTGTTCATTAGTTTCCTTCTAATTAGTTCTCAAAACTTTTGAACGCCAGAACTTTTAACAAGTTTCTCGTCAGATGGAAATTAAGTCAACTTTTGCTGACGTCAATGCGAAGCTTGTAATCTTTAGAAGTAGAGCTTTAAAAGATTTTTTTTAGAAAACTTTCAAAAAGTTGATGGTGCAACAAATATGTAAACACTGTTGTAAATGTAAAAAATTAAATACATTTTCTGTTCAACAAAGTATTCTTGATCTTTGATAATAGTAGCGGAATGTGGGGCAAAGTGAAATATTTAAGACATCTTACTTTTTCAAAACGAACAAGTGGGAAATTTGTTCTGAAACTTTCGGTACAAAAAGAAAGAATAGTCTATTTTGCAATAAAACTTGCATTGAAATATTACTTTTGATTTTTTGCAGTAAATTGAGATTTGTGTGCCTTCAAAAAAAGTTGGAAAATGTTCACTTTTTTTTGCATGGGGCAAAGTGAAAAATAAAATGTTTTCGTAATAAAATATTTTCTATTCAGATTATTGAAGGTATTTTTGATCAAATAAATGAGTAAATAAAAGAATGAATGAACAAATAAAAAGGAAATGGAGCAACAAACGAATAAATAAATTAATTAATTAGTTAGTATATGAGAAAAAATAAATGAATGCATGAATAGGAAAATAAGTGAATGGGTGAAAAAATCAGTGAATAGTTAAATAAAGGAATATTAATGAAATAATTAATAAATGAATACGTAAGTGATTTGATAAAAATTGAATTAGTAAATTATCATTAATTAACTATTGCATTTTGCCTCATCCACATTGCGCCACATGCACTTGACTAACTGTACAAAGCATTTAAAATACAAATAAGCATAATATTAAACAAATAAATACTGCACAGAATATTAGTAGGATTAAAATGATATTTAAAATGTTAAAAACAAGAGCTTTATCATTGAAAAATAACAAAAATAGTTTTTGACTTACAACAAAATATCACAATATGAGTATCATTTTTTGAAAATTGCTTGCATTGTCATATTATTTGGTTTTCAGAGGTATTTTTTCTCGACTGGAATAGACTACATGTGTTACTACATAGTTAAAATATTACTAGATACACTGGTGTCCAAATTTAAGCATAATTCATAAAATGCGAGAAAAATCGGTAAATTTTCGTAAAATTATATAAAGTTACTTATGGAGATTCATTGGTTGAAGAAGAAACAATATGTTTATGCAAAATAGTATAGTCGATGGTGTCATGCGCGAATAAGGTGCGCGTTTCGGAATGTGGATAAAACAGCTCGCACGCTTTAGAGAGTTCAGGCGCGTTTCATGCAATTGCTGTACCAAGAAACATTGGATCTGGTGAAACAGAACTAATAATGGCACAAATACGCCAATTGGACATGTTTGCGAAAGGAAGAATAGTTGGAATGTTAGAATCTGGACGATCACAAACTGGAGTGTCTCGTATTCTTAATGTGACTCAGTGTGTAATCTCGAGACTGTGACAGAGGTTTTCAAATGCGAGAGATGTTACCCATCGACCAGTACCAGGTCGACCAAGAGTCACAGCCGCAAGCCAAGATCGTTTTCTGGCAATTTCTGCACGACGTCATAGGGACAGCTGTGCCAGATAACTGGGTTCGGCGCTCAGTGCCGTCAAGGAATAACAATTTTGAGGCAAACTGTTTACAGGAGACTCAATCATGTCGGTCTGTATGCCAGAAGACCAGCAGTTTGCATTCCTCTCACATCAGCGCATAAACGTGCTCATTTAAACTGGAGCTTGCAACATCGGCATTGGAGTCTGGGACAGTGGGCTAATGTGATATTCAGTGATGAGTCCCGCTTTACTCTACAGCGTGATTCTCGTCAGGTAACAATCTGGAGAGAAAAGAGGACTCGTTTCCAACCGCAAAACATAAGAGAAAGACATCGCTTTGCGTCAGCAGGAGTAATGGTGTGGACGGGCATTATGTTGGATGGCCCCACCGACCTCCATATTTTTGAGACAGGCTCAGTCACTGGTCAAAGATACAGAGACGAGGTTCTTGAGCCTTATGTTCTCTTGTTTCGAGGTGCTGTTGGTCCTGAGCTCATATTCATGGACGATAACGCGCAATGTCACCGAACAGCTGTGGTCGATGACATCCTCGAATCAGAAAATATCCTGCTAATGACGTGGATTGCGGACTCCCCTGATCTGAACCCTATCGAGCATGTCTGGGATATGCTCGGGAGACAACTTGCAGCCCGTTCGCCCCCGCCAAGCTCCGCTCCGGAGCTAAAAAAAGCTCTCCAGCATGCTTGGAACTGTTTAAGCCCACAACTCATCCACCACCTCATAGAAAGTATGAGTAATCGTTGTGCAGCGTGCCTGGCAGTCAGAGGTGGCCATACACACTATTGAACTTCAGCATCATCTTTTAAAGAAAAATTTTTGTGCAAAGAGTAAACTCCTCATATGCCTAATTTTCATTTAAACTATTCTTTGGGATGATAAAAGTAAATATTATCGGTTTTCCTTTTTGAGTAGTTTCCTTATTTTGTGACCGTGTTGCACACGCATATCACGTTTCCCCATATTTCGATGTATATTTCTCACATTACTCACATAAATAACAATTATGCTTAACTTTTGGACAGCAGTGTAGGTGGAGTTTAAAACATAGTCTTTATTTCATCATTTCCCTTGCCCTGTTATTTTACTTCGCCCCACATTCCCTTACTAAGACATTCACATTCTCATGTCTCACAAGGCATTTTTGAAGCAGAAATACAACAAATATAAAACGTTATATAATATGAAGTGGGATAGCTTCAAGAAAAAATAGCATACAGAAAATTCCCATTTTTACCCCCATTCTCTTGAAATATACTTTTATTCGCAACATTGTTCAGATTTCATAAAGAAACGAGCTGATGTGTGCATCATATGACTTTATTTTACAACCATTTTAATGATATTTCCCCATTATTGCAGTTTTAATGTGAGTCAATAGCTAACTCTCTAAATATCACCAACAATGGCCAAATTGAAACCAGATTTAAAAAAAACCCGCCAAATTTGTCACCAAGTTGGCGACAAAACTTGGCGACCAAAAGACTGGCGATATATTGCCAAGTGTCCTCCATATTATAACACCACTTGAGTTTACTTTGAAATTAACAATGATTTCCCCCCAAAAGGGCAAAACACCCGTTTAGAAACACCCGAATGCAACCAAAAGGAGAGGTGCACAACTAAACCCCACTAGGAGTCTACGTACCAAATTTCAACTTCCTAGAACATACCGTTTTTGAGTTATGCGACATACATACGCACATACATACATACGCACATACATACATACGCACATACGTACATACGCACATTCATACGTACATACAGACGTCACGAGAAAACTCGTTGTAATTCTCGGGAAACGTCAAAATGGATATTTATACGTTCATAGGTACGTATGTCGGGGGGTCAGGTCTAAAAATAAAAACTCAACATTCATTTGGAGGTGAGCAAAAGGGAAATTAAGGTCGATTTTTGAGTGAAATTTTTTTGCGAATACAATATTTCCTTTTTTGTAAAATGGAGGAAAAAAATAAACACCTGTGTAAACGAGAGAGAAATATAATTTTGCAAGAGCTTCAAAAATAAACTTAGCTTTAAAAAAATGAAACAAACATATAAGTGATCAAGTTGTCTATATTAAATTGTGCCAGTCTGCTCATACTATACGGTCACATGTTACGTTTTCTGTAGCTTAGCTTTTTAATTAGTTTCGTTTTATTGTGCTTTGTAAACTTTAATGGATAAATGTTTATTAAAAAAATTAATTCAACTGCAAATGTTTGAGACAAATATTAAATCATGATTCGTAAAATTTACACAGTCGTTTTCAAACTACAACAAGTTCTAACGTTTCTTTCAAAAAAAAAAAAAAAGTTTACAGTTTAAACTAAAATAACATTCCCAAACTGCATTTGAAGATCAAAATGTTAATAGACTTTTGGTTATTGCAAGAAATAAATTTTACTTTACTCTGGTTGCTAATTACTTCAAGAAAAAGGCGATGTATATTTAGACTATTTGTCTTTCCCTCTCAGATTTTTTTTTTTTAATAAAGAAAAGATTAGCATGCTTCATAAAAAAAATCTAACAAATAATAGTTTTTCTTGTTATATTATTAAGAGTAGAGATTGCGCTAAAGGGGGTTTGGGAAAAAGGAATTGAATAAGCGGCTGGAGACTTCATATAGATGTGCAAGAATAGTATAGCATAACAATGGTAACTAGAGTTTTTTTTAACCCTTCTGTTAAATTGTGCGTAAATCCCTCTGTTTTTACCTAGTTCATATTTTAATTTTAAACGGCTCATTTACAAAAATAATAAATAATTAAGTATTACATGCTCTTTCGTGGTTAAAAATAGATTGACCATTGTAATACTAACCAACTTCATTGACATTTTCAACTAAACTTTCAATAGCATTGATACAACAGCCTTTTTTGGTTTACCTGCAAATGTATGTAAATGGTTACGATGAAGACCCTTTTTACTTCATTTTACAAAAAAAAAAAAAAAAAAGGAATTATTGCATTCGCGAAAAAATTTTTCACTCAAAAATCGGTCTTAATTTCCATTTTTTTCTTCCCCGAATGAATGTTTTTTTTTTCGACCCAACCACACGTAGATATATGCCTAGGAACGTACAGAAACCCGAAATATCCATTTTGACGATCCCCAAGTTAATTATAACGAGTTTTCTCGTGATATCCGTATGTGCGTATGTGTGTATGTACGTATGTATCTCGCATAACTCAAAAACGGTATGTCCTAGAAAATTGAAATTTGGTACATAGACTCCTAGTAAGGTTAAGTTGTATACCTACTCTTTTGGTTGCATTCGGATGTTCCTAAGGGGGTCTTTTACACCTTTTTGGAGGGAAATCATTGTTAATTTCAATGCTAACTCAAGTGGTGTTATAATTTGTCAAACACTTGGCGATATATCGCCAAGCTTTTGGCCGCCAAGTTTTGTCGCCAACTTAGCGGTTTTTTTTTTTTTTTTTTTAAATTTTTAAATCTGGTTTTAATTTGGTCAATGTTCGTGATATTTAAAGAGTTAACCACTGAGTTACATTACAATTGCCAATAATGGGGAAATAAATCTGTGCAAAACTTTTTTTGCTTCGGTTCGCAAGAAACTAGGGGTGAAACTATTTAGGGTTTCCTTGCTTACTCCAAGGCGCTATTATCATTAAATTGGCGTAAAATGAAGTCATGTGATGCACACATCAGCTCGTTTTGAATCATTTCTACGTACTCTGAACTTTTAATATTGTGGTGAGGTAAATCTTGCTTTAAGTAAACGGGGATGAAACCTAAACAACACTAATTCATACAGATTGGTACACAATCAGTATAACAACCTTTGTTAAAGCTCTTAGTTTTTTCCATTCAAAGCAATCACACTTTACGATATTAATGCTCGATTGGTCGCATTCCATGATGCCATTCGTGAGAAATATATTTAAAAACAATTGCTATTAGAATCCATCTGTGTTTTTTTTTTATCTTCCATCATTCATATTATTAGAGATATATCAGTTACACCTAGTAAGAAAAATTTCTGAAATCGCTTTTTGCTTTGGATCGATGGCAATACAATAAAGCTCTTATTAGGATCCATCTCTATAACATTTTTTTCTTGAACATTTGGAGATATAGAGCTCGTGCTTAGCAAGATAAAACTGCGATTGTGTAATCTTCAAAGAGCGATTGACATCAAAAAAGTAATCTGCACAACACCCTATCCTCGACCTTTTATAAACTGAACCTCGTTTGATTTCTTGCATCACTTGGGAACGTCCAAAAGCATACTTCTGAACATAAAAATATATACACATACCGAGAAATATTTTTCAATGGTGATCGACAAGTGTTTTTTTGACGTCGATGTATGTGAAGTTGTAAAATTGCAATGATTATCTCTGATGTGATAGTTTCTTTGTTGTATTTCGAACATAGAAAAAGCGAAAAAAGGACATTATTTTCAAATTTGAAGTACTTTTTTACTTATAAATAGATTAAACTTATTAATTTCTTTATCGACACAAATTTTTCTAAAGTTACAAGTAATAAATTAAAAAGTTGAGATAAATTCCTTCAAAAATATTTTGCAACCAAAAAATTAGTGAACAGAAAATTAGTTCTTTGAAAAACCAATTCAGTAAATGTTTTCATTATAACTAATGCAGCAACATCGCTTCCTCCTAGTGTTTTGTTTGCACATAAAATAAAAACATGAAAAAAAATATATTGGACAAATATTAGAAATGAACTTTCTTTTCCATCTTGAATAACTAAAAATTAAAGGCAGAATCTTTGTTACTTTTCTTCTGTTATGTTTTCTTTTAAAATGAAACCTTTTCTTAGAAGGTATCCATTTAAGCAAAATAACCGAAGCCATAAAAGAGCTAAAATGAGTTTAAAAAGTACAAAAATGGCTATTTATGATTTTATTTTGAGGGCAAAATTAATTACGAACCTTTTTTTTTTTTTTTTTTAATTTCCCAAATTATAAAGTTTGACCATATACAATAATAACATAATTATATCTCTCTTTAAGAGAAAATTAGTTCTATTATCTGTGAGAAATAACCAAAAAAAAATCACTTCCAGATGTTTCAATATAATTAAAGCATTTCTAAAAGCAACTATCAAAACCTAGTGTAAAAACATTTTTCTCTCCGCTGATAAAAATTTTCTATGATTCAAACAAAAAAAGAGGTTGAAAGACTGTTTCGCATGTGTAGAAAACGTGACATATTGAAGTACTAACAATAAAATAAAATATTTTCGAATATGTTTAAAATAATCAATTCGTTTCGAAATTTTTACACCTAGCAACCATTTGTGTTGAGAAACTTTATAAGCCTTTTTTATACTTAAAAAAAAAAAGTCCCTCAGGCTGGATTATGCTTTATTGAATACTTATCTACATAAGAAATAAATAACTACATTAGAGCAGAAAAGCAAAATCAAAACCAACAACGATTTATTTCACAAAACGTACAGAAAGACCAAAAAATGAACCAACTATTACAGTAACACGAAACATAGTTCCAAATGTAGGTAAACCAGTGATAGTGCTTAAAATAACAGGTTTAAGCAAAATGTTAAAAAGAAGTATTTTTATTTTGTGAAAAAATGTAACATTTCCAGTAGCGATATTACTTTTACCGTTATTTCTCCTCCTAGATGGCAGAACAGTCAACCTTTTATTAATATAAGCGAAAGTTTGCAATCGAACCAAAATTTAAATACTTTACTTATGTAGTATAGTAAAGTTGTTAAGAAAGTTATGGCGTACTTACAAGTTAAAACACCCTTGAGGGGTAGTACAAGGTCCATTATGAAATAATGAGCATAATGTTATTGTGACGCGACGATAGATGGCAGCACGGTAAAATCGGCTGGGAAATGTGGTGCGGGATATGCCCTTTCAATGCATCCAGTCGTCAGTTGCTTTCGAGCAGTGTGAGCGGAGATAAGTGCCTCCGCTTGAAGTATGTTTTCAACTTTTGTAACATAACGCAATGGAGCGTTCGCTTGAACAATGATACGCCATAAAGTTTTGCGTGAGGTTTGGAAAAAGTGCAACCGAAACATTCCAGATGCTGCAAGAAGCCTTCAAGGACGATTGCATTTCAAGATCACAGTCTGGGAAGTGGCACAAGGCATTCAAAGAGAGCCAGGAGGAGGTCGCCGACGAACCCCGTTATGGATGCCCCCCCCCCCGGTGATCCCTCACCACCTTACAGTCCCTACTTAGCTTCATGTGACTTCTTTTTGTTTCCGCGACTCAAGGGAGAGAGAGAGAAGAAAGGAAAACATTGGGGAACCTTGGGAAACATCCAACACCATGTTACAACGTTTCTGAGAGGCATTCCCTTGGAAGAGTTTCAGGGTGCCTTTCAGGCGTTCAAACACGTCTCCGCAAGTGTATTGATGCAGGAGGAATGTATTTTGAATAATATTGAACATTTGTACAAATTACGATCAATAAATATATTTTGCCAGTAAATGCTCATTACTTTCATAATGGACCCTGTATATGATAATAGTAATAATATAAATAACAATAATAATAACAGATATAGTAATACTCTCCCCTTAAGTTTTTCGAATCCGACCCTTATTGAATCATTCAATGATTATAACGGTTAAACCGATAAATCTATCTTTGTTTTTAAACGTTTTTTTTTTAAATATTTATTCGTTTTTATATCTATTTAAGGGGATATTCTCACTTTTTTCTGTTTCCATCACAAAAGTCATGATTTAATACTTTTCAATAAAATTCAATATACCCTGAAGCATACTTTTGTTTTTCTCAGCAAAAGTATTAAAAATATATATATACGTGTCCCAACAATAATGACTAATACTGCCGTGGGCAAGTAAAGGGCAGTAACAGCTAATTTTATTCATTTATTTATTTATTTTGAGCAATCACATTGCTTATTGTTCTTATTTGACTATTTTGAATTCCTATGATTTTATCCCTCCCCCCCGCCTCCCTTTGCAACACCACCGTCGACCGGCCTCGCGATGCTGCTCCTCTAGCGAAAACCGTCTCCAGGTTGCGTCCATACTCTACACACACGCGCATACATATACAACTACCTACACACACATACACACACACACACGTGATTGCGAAAAAAATAATTTGAATTCCAGATGTCAAAATTCAAATCAATTTTTATTTATTTATTTAATTAATTATTTTTTGCATTGTTGTCATTTGTTGTACGTGAGCTTTATTGTACAAGCTTGCTTCTTTGGTTTCCGCAAAAAAAAAAAAAAAAAAAAAAAAAAAAAAAAAAAAAAACGCGCGAAAAAAAAAAAAAAAAGTCTAATTCCAACAACTATTTATTATTGTTAGTATTGAATCCAACTCACATTTCTTCAAATATCTCGAAAACTCATTTTTGCGTTTAACCAATTGCAGAATAGTAACAGGTTAGAATTGCATCAGGATACTTTTTTACTTACTTTTCTTAACAAACTTCAACTGCAATAAACATCGTTGTTCGTTCAGATTATATTTTTTATAACTCAGATACATTCAGTACCTTTTCTCGTAACATTACCGTCATTTCTCTGACGGTCCATGAAGTAAAGGCGAGCCAATTAGGAGCGCATTCTAATGTTTCAAAGAATAGGATTTCCACGTACAGAAATAGCAGTCATCATTGAGATCTCAGGACATCTCTTCGATCCGATAAACAATCGTACAATAAAATCGCTTAACTAGCTAGCGTGTGCGAAGTACATCGCAAATCAAGATATACTAGGAAATGTTCTATGTTTTCTTGGACGCTGTTTATGGCTTCCACTTTATAAGATTGATTTTTCTGCGTTTCGGATATGAAATTGATTTCGAAAAATGTATTGCTTTTAAGAGAATCAACTCCAAAAAAAATATTTGTGCTAGTTACCAGATTTTTTTTTTTTTTTATTTTAGTAAAGTATTGGATGAAGAAACATTTTTGGCATTTTAATTGTCTTTTTGTAAAATTAGAAAGAAACATCTTATTGTATTAAAAAGCATATGTTAGTTTCTTGCGTAAGCTGATGTTTATCAAAGTATAATGGTACCAGCAAAATTATTGTTAAAAAATATTGCAAGCAATTCTAATTGATCCCGTGGCTTGCTATCCATTAAACACAAAGGAAATTAAACCTAAAGAGCTTACAAAAAAAAACTATTTTCATATGATCCTTACTAATATTATCAATGGCAAAGTGAGTTTGATTGATTGTAAGTTTCACGCCCTAACTACTCAACCGATCGTCAAACATTTTTTTATACACGTTGATAGGGGTAAAGAATACAACACAGGGTAGCTTTCAACAACATAACCGATCTGGTTTTAATTTTAGGACCCGAAAATGGCTTCAAATGGCCTCTTCTACTCGTAAATAATAATCGAACGGTCACAATTTTAGTTTCATTCGAAAGCCTGTGAAAAATGACTCTAAATGATTTTCTTCTTCGGATTTGAAACCCCTAAAAGCTTCAAATTACCAAGAGAAAAGCTATAAGATTTATAAGTAATAAGAAGTCAATTTTAAAATAGATATTTATCATTTGCACGAGTGCAGTTTTAACTTGAGAAAAAATATTTGTAATCTTTTTTTTTTCTTGGTGTAAACAAGAAAAAAAAATCTTACTTTTGCTTTGAAACTTTTCCTGTAATCGGAGAACTTAAAAAAAAATTCCCTTTTGGTTATTTATTTTTTTTAATTTTGGTTATTTATTATTCTTCTGTGATTTATTTATTTTATTTCTTTTACGGCCAGCAGAAGACAATCAAGGATTTTAGCTGTATTAATAGAGACTTTTAGTGTTAAGTTTAATCAAGTTGAGACTTTCAGGTGTGTCGTTAACGTTTTCTCAGAATGGTTGATATTGATGTGGATTTTCAGGGACAGACGCTGGTATTCAAATAAGGATTTTTGGAGTACTTTTTCAAAAGGGAATTTTTTGAAATCATGTTCAATTCTAATCTGGTTAAAAAAATAATTTTGATGTTATTGTGAAATTTTTTTTCGTTACGGGGGGGGACTATTTTCCTTACATATATATAGTTAGAGGGACTGTTAGTGCTATTTGAAAACTGGAACCCTTATTCTATAGGGGTTTTATGAAACTTCTGTCCTTATCCTAATGGATAATTATAGAGAATGTTTTTCTTTTTCTTAATAAAGTTAGGGGAATTATTGTTATCAATCTAATTTGATTTTTTTTTTCTGTTTTATTTTCTCTGATGTGAATTTTAAAGACTGCTGTGCTCACTCAAGTAAATATTTTTTGGGGCTGACGTCGAAATTCTACTGGGGATTTTTGAATAGAGTTCTCCTAATTTTAAGATGATTTTAGTAAAATTTATCTTTGTACATTTGGGTATTAGAACATTTAGACATTAACTTTATTTACGAAGTTTTCTCATTCAGATTGGTATTTTTACAGACTAATTTCAAAATTTGAATAGATATTTTTAAGGACTTGTCATTCCTCTAACGGGAAATTTTACTTTTTTTTTCTTTTATTTGCGCATAACTTTCATTTTTCATCATGCGCGATTTTTATTTTCGTGGTAGACCGAGCGAAGCCGAGCGAAGCCGCGCGACGCCGCGCCGCTAGTATAGGGAGATAATTTTTCAAAAACATGGACTACAACTGAGCATTTTTTTCATATAACCCGAAAAACAAATAATATTTTTGCAATATTCATAATAGGCCAATGCATAATCAAGTACATTAACCATCTGTATCAATTTTTTAACCGACTTCAAAAAGGAGGCGGTTATCAGTTCATACCGTTTTTTGAGCAATCGCGATTGCTAATTGTTTTCATTTGACCGTCTTTGATGTTTGGTTCCTTTTTCAACCCCACCGTCCTCTGCAGGCGAGACTCCTCCAGGTAGCCGCTGCTCCTGGTCGGTGACGCCCATGTCCTACACACAAGCGCCTTTACACACATACACACACGCCAACGTGCGTACGCACATGCCAATGTGCGCACACACAAGCCTACACATGCACAACTATGCACACGTAATCGCCCAAGAGGAGGGACAGAAACTGTTTCTAGAAACAAGCGAGTGTGGTAGTAACCAATGTGTAGGGTTATGTAGCAACTCGTGATTGCGAAAAACATAATTTGAATTCAAAATTTCAGAATTCAAATTAACTTTGAAAATTTAAAAGTTTTTTTTTTTCGTCCACTCACAGCGTCTTACCTAGTGAACCGATTTTTATGATTCTTCTTTTATTGGATAAGGGATGGTTCAACATAGGTCCTTTTACTTTGTTTGACCATATTTGTTCTTCAGAAAAAACAAAGTTTTGGGCAAAAAAACAGTAAATTTCAAGCAATTTCCCTATTAAATGATTAAATATAAGACCCATTGTTACAAAAGTTTGTTGCCATTCAATTTTGCATGAAGGTTTCTCTAAAGCAAGCATCAAGTTTCTTCAGTCGTTTCTCTATAGTGGGGCTAAACATTACCTGGAAGCGAGGTAATGCCGAGATTAGGATTTGCGTAGCCTTCAGAATGCTATTAGATTAGGTTTGCCCCAACTATATAGTAGTATTTTTATCGTTATCATCTATGCCAATAATAGATAATCGGGACTAAGTAAGGAAATATAGGAATGCATCACACGCAATCTGTATGTTGTGAAATGTAAATTAGTTTAGGAAAACGCTAATATTTAAATGATTATAATTAAATTAGCACATAAATGAATCCCAGAAGGGTACCAAGATAAATTTTAGTAACAATCGCTTAAAGTTCAAAGCGTGTTTATAGGGGTTTTTTTCAGTATGGAACATTTATGAAAAAAGTAAGATGAAGCTTCGTGATGGTAACTTCTTACTATTTCTGACATACATTTACACTAAAAAGAATGAAATAAAGTAATTTTGGAAAAAAATGAAACCGAATTCAAAATTGCTCTAAAAACTGAAAAATAATTTTATTCTTAGAACACAATCGATAATACTTTTAAACATAATTTTTGAAGTTAGAGCGAAAACGATAGATAAAACCATTCACAGCCATGAATCAACTACAACTATAAATTTAACCAGTCCCAGTTTCTTCAATACCACATATATTATACGTGGATAACAGCATATTTGAGTAGGGAGCTAATGGCTTGATGTAACAGGGGTAAGTAGTAACAGTGCTTTTCCACTAAGAATTTGAACTTTATTAACCTATTTTTTTGACTCATTCTTATGGTTATAATGTACCACGTCACGTCATCACTGCCAGTGTCCCGCCAGGCGACGCAGTGAGTGGGTGTGCGCGAGCCCTCCGTTATTGGCAGATAACTTATTTTTTGATCTACGTACATTTTTGGTTAGCATTATTATTTTTGACTAAATGAAGCTTTCAATATTTTATTTCGTATTAACATTTATCTATGTATGATGTATTATCATATATTTCAAGATTACAAAGTTGTTTGAATATGTAACAAAATCAATTGTAACAAAATCTCGAGATATGTTGTAACATGTTACAATTTGCCCCATATTGCTGTATGTTATTTGTAATGTAATAAGGGATTTAAAGCTTCCGGTGTTTTTCCTTTAAATGTAGATATTTTCCAAGACAGTGACTTTGCGCCCTCTTTTGTCACTGATCGTCCAGATCCCACTGAACAATCAGAAAATTCTCTAAATGTGATTAAAAATTTATCGTTGAATCTCGAAACTGCAGACGAACCAAATCCGAGTTGCTCTGGTCTAAACAAATTTTCCCCATCGAAAATTAGACCATTACCAAAGGCACCATCATGAAAAACAAATACAAATAACAGGCGTAAAAGGAAGTCCACTGTTTTGACAGACAAATCTGAAAAAGAAGCTTTGAGAATGGAATATGAAGAAAAGATGAAAAGAAAGCAGAAAAAAGATGATAAAGATAAAGAAAAGTAAAGGGAAAAAGCAATGGTAAAAAATCTGCAAACAGTAAAGATGGAATAGAAAGAGTAAAGAAAAGGGATTTAAATTCGGAATCTGAATCTAAAGAGTGGTATTGTCTAGTTTGCAGCGAAGGGTACCGTCATTCAAAAGGTGATTGGGTTGAATGTATTGTATGTAAGATGTGGACACATGTAGGATGTGTCGGAAAAGATACTATTTCTTTTGTCTGTATTAACTGTAACTTAGATGAAGACTAAATTCATTGATAAAGAGACTTATGAACAGACTCTTATTATAAGATGTAAGAACTAAGAGATAATTAAAATACTTAATTTGGAGGTATATAATTTAACTTATTGTGATTTCGAAGTGCCTAGTTTGTATATAAGTACCTATGGTAGAATTTTAATACAAAAAAGGATTAATAGTTTGAGGCTAAAATATTTAAGTTGTTGATTACCTAAAAAAAATGTGTATTTCAGTTAATTATTTAATAGTAGATGCATTTAATAGAAGTATCTCATTATTTTCGTTAAATACCTAATTATTTGTTGAAAACAAAGCAAAACGTGAAGAGTATAAATGATTAATAGTGTAAAATTAATGTTTTTACTTTCTTCTATATCTAATATATAGACGAAAGTATTGGATTCGTGCAAATTTTCGAATTTCGAATTTTGACGGATTCGAACGTTTTGAGGTGTGCTGCGTCCATTTCGACTATTTTTGGAAAATGTCTGTCTGTGTGTGTGTGTGTGTGTGACCATTTTTTGCGGCCACTCTACAGCAAAAATTACCGTATGAAATCGAACGAAATTTGGTACACATATGTGCCCTTATGTAAACTTGTGCCCAATGGTTTTTGGCGCGAATTCCTCCAAGGGGGGTGGAGCAATGGGACGTTTTTTGAGTTAGGTGTGCTTGCTATTCCTCAGGAAGTAACTGGCGGAATCAAACAAAATTTGGTCCATATGTTGCCATTAACAGGAACAGGTGATGATTCAACTTTGGTGTCAATAACTCAAACGGGGGTTGAGCTATAGAACGTTTTTTGTGGTCAATTGTGACTGCTGTATCTCAAGAAATAATGAACGAAATGAAAGAAAAATTTATCGACAAGTAGCCCTTAGTGGGTATAAGAGCTGATTTTATTTTGGTGTCAACAGCTAAAAAGGGGGTAGCGCAATCACCCGTTCTTTTTTTCCCTTGTGAGTGCCCTATCTCAAGAAGTAATGCTACGTTCTGGTTGAAATTTGGAATATATGTGAATCCATATGTAAACAGGCTTTGGTTCAATTTTGAAGACAATCGCTCCAAGAGGTGTTGATTTTTTTTTCGAATAAAAATAGCTTTATTAATACAACAATAAGAAAGATAAATCGTAATAGATTATCGTCTGCGTATTTCTCGTGATTTTAGTTGTACGGAAATGATCGGAAATATTATCTCAATGATTTAAAATTTTTAACTGTTGCCATCTTATGTTTGTTAGCAAATAAACTATTTGTAATTAATTCAAGCAAGGCTTTTAAAATAACTTTCAATTTTCGCTCTTTGCTTTGCTTTTGCAATAATTCAGACATTGGGATGGTCGTCAAGTTTTTGCATGTGAAATTTTGTTTTTGTTGGGAATATTGCTTCCTCGTCAAGCATGGGGAGGGATAAGAAAAAAAAGAAAAGAAAAATATAGAAGAAAGTTTCGTGATGGCCACAACATACTAGTTTAATGCCAGAATAGATGTTACAACCAACCCCAAGTACGGGGCAAGTTGTAACACTTCCCTTTTTTTAGAAAAAAATTTTCCTGAAAGAGATAACTATAGATGTGATGTTTTTTCAATTAGACTTCATAGAAGAATAGTCAGAGTACCAATCAAAATTTAGTTAGTAATAATTTATCCACTATATCTCAAGATATGACACCATTTGTAAAAATTGTTACAAGAAGCCCCTCGCTCCCCTTAATATATAAATGTTTCATTACCAACTTTAAATGATTTTCTGAAACAAATATGAACGAACAATGTTATACTTAATTTTGCTTTTTGTTTTTGCGCCAACTTCAAAAATTATATTTAAAAGTATTATCGATATTGTTCAAAGAATAAAATTATTTTTCACTTTTTTAGAGCAATTTTGAAGTTGGTTCTATTTTTTTTTTATAATTATTTTATTAGCAGTTCGTTTGAGGTTTTTTGACATATGTCGAGATCATTTCAACAAATAATAGAAGAAAATATGGCTCCTTAATCCCCCCCTTTCTTCGAAAAACAGCAAAACGTTCGGTCTAGAATAAAACAAATAACGGGAAGTCATCTGTTTTCCTCCACCAGAGGTAAAATAAATGGCTCTTCTCTATTGAACGTCTAAATGTCATTCGTTGTCAAAAAGGTTTGGTGTATATTTCATGCTTCTTTCATGTATTTTATGTCTTCATTTTTCACCTACGATGGAATATTTTTCGTAATTTGTAACGAAACCAAATATCAACCAAATATTTATCTTATAGTTTTTTTTCTCTCACGTTTGATTTCATTGTGACGTCATTAGTTTGTTTTCTTGTAAATCAAAGGTTTTTAATTATTTTACTCAATATCACTACTTTTAACTTTAACTGCGATAATAATGTTATATAAGTTAGTTCGTCTACACTCGCAAATTCACTTAATTTGAAATAAGTGCTATTAGGCAGCATTTTTTTATCTCTATGCACGGTTTGTTCATATAAAATGCAATAAGAAATTCAATTAAAATAATATTTACATTTAATTCCTGCAAATGCGAATACTTTCTTTAAAAAATGAAACACATTTAAAGTACATTTAGGAACACACGACTGTTGTACCATACACATGATTTATTATTCGAGTAGAAAACAGCCATGTTATTATATATATATATATATATATATATTAGGGTGGTCCTTATTTTTGAAGTTGCAGATATTTTACGCGACGCCCCCTCAATTTGTTCCATTATACAAATAAATGATCCTTGTAAAATTTTAAGTCAATCCATAAATATTAACACGTTCCCCTAGGGCCCCCTTTTTTGAATTTCGAAGAAAAAATTGCGGATTTTCTCATTTTTATGTAAAAATATTCTAACGTTTTATATTTAAAGTAATTTTGAACCTAATTAGGTGCTGCTACTTTCAGACTGACCAATCTCTCACTTTCATTCTGTAAAATTTAACACGTTACAGAGGGTACATGTACACCGATGGCCACTTGGGTTAAGCGTACCGCTTTTCTGCGCTTGTTCCAACCAAACGGCAAGGGAACGTTTCTTCCCACCAAGATAAACACATGGCCACTAATGAATGACCTAGGCCATTAATGAATGATCTTTGACAACAACAAATTGCCTCCTCCAGGCTTTGGGGGTGTTGATTTACAAAATTCCCTCGATTACCCCTAACATAAAAATATACTGTATTTTACATAGTTAAAATAGAAATTTTAAAAAAATATCCAGATCGGAACAAAGTAGAAATCTATAAATTAATTTTCTTCTATTTCAGTACATAGTCCTTTATTATCATCAAATTATTGCGATTCACAAGATTTAGAAACCGAAATGTGTATCTATCCTAACCTGTTGAACTTTTGTTTTCTACAGCTGGTCTACCACAATGCAAAAAAGCTTGCCAGCAATTGATATCATCTCGCCTTTCATCACTGTTAGACAAATGCCACATTAGGGATAAAGATGTTGTTCATTTATTTACAGCCTATGTAGATGCAGTAAATTTAAATCCAAATGACCTAGTGATCGATCGTACATTCCTTAAGAGATCAAGAGAAAATCTTCGAGAGGTAAAATTAAATTTCATGAATTTAAATTTATATTTTGCAGTTATTTACTGTGATACAAAGCTACATTCAGATGTAACTGGAAAAAGAACGCCGACAGGATTACCGTGATTGCTTCAGGTCCTAATATTGAAGAGCTACTCGGAATTCCTTAGATATTTCTTCAGGTGTATATGATATCTTAGATGAGATAGCTCTTTATTGCTAACTGCTCTAGCTGTTGTGTTTGATACAACGACTTGCAATACCAACCGTATAAATTGTGCATGCAATTTTTTGGAGCAAAAACTGAACGGTGATATATTACATTTGGCATTATCATGCACTTGAGATCGTACTGCAGAGTCTGTGTCCTTAAAGTAGTTCTTGCCTTTCTTAGTTCTAGATCAGATATTCAATTATTTAAGCGCTTCAAAACTTAGTGGAAAGATCTCCATCATTCAGAACTTATAACATTTCAATCAAGTACACATTCCACTTAAATTCTAAAAGACGAAGTTGATGACATATTATTGTTCGTAAAAAGCGGAATTGAGAAAGATTACAGAGGATTCTCGTAACTTGTAATAATATTTCCTGCTGAATTTCCTCCTACAGGGATATGTTTTCGGCAACCTGGAGCTTATCCCGGGTGGCAAAAGGAATTTTTGTTTGAAAATTTTTATATTTAGGAAACAATTTTAATTGGCCTTACATGAAAAGAAAGCCCTTCAAAGCTGTTTTACAATTAAATGCTGTATGAAGAAATGGTCTTTCGCAGCAACCCAATCGAAGCTCCTTTGAATAATATAATATGTCTGAAAAACTAGCAGCGTAAAAAATGATGACAAACATGCAGCAGAAGCAGTGATTGGAAAATTCATATATCATTTATGGTATTTAGGGGATAAACTTGTAGCTTTGTCGGTAATAGATGAAGGAATTAACTTTGAAGATAGGAAATGACTAGTCCAAAAAATGCTTGTGATAAGGAAGAGGTGCCTGATGACTGTTTAACAAATTTCAGATAACAGTAGATGATTTGGAATACTTTTTTAGTAAAGATCTTCCTCTTAATAGAATCAATTACAAGTCAAAAACTGTTTGATAAGTTACAAATACCTGATTCACGGAAAATGAAGGAAGGTATTTAAAGGGAAGAGATATTGTTAAAATACTGAAAATTGTGAATGATGCAATTGAAAGAGGAGCACAATATTATTTGAAGAATTTCATAACTAATTTACCAAATTATGAATCACAGAAACAATTGATTTTACAGACCGTCCAAGACTATCGGAAACAAATACACACTATCCAGATACATTGAGAAAAGTGTATGATTAAGGAACGTTTCTCAAAGCATTATTTCATTCTTATTCAACGTAAAATCTTCAGATGATATAAAGTAATTGAAAAGATTAATTTTAGTGCTACCTCACTGTAAAAATATTTTGCAAACCTTGGAGAAACGATGTACTGGGTCTGAAGTAAAAACTCGAAGATTTGTGGGAGAATTATCAAAAGCGTTAAAGTTCAACGGCCTAGGGGCACTTGTTATTATTGACCGATTGAGTTCAAATTTTGCACACGTTACTTTTTATTATAGTGTCACAAAACTAGGGGGCGTCACTTGTTGAATTCCGAAAAAAAAAATTCCCATATAAATAAGGATCACCCTAATATATATATATATATATATATATATATATATATATATATATATGTGTGTGTGTGTGTGTGTGTGTGTGTGTGTGTGTGTATATATTATATATATATATATATATATATATATATATATATATATATATATTAGGGTAGCCCTTAGCTAGTGGGCATTTTTCGAAAGTTAAAATTTCATTGCTCCCACCCTCTTATCTTGTTCCAAAGGACAAAAGCACAACCTGTGCAGAATTTCCCTTCAATCGGACAATTTCTAGGGGGTGCCTCAAATGCCTTAAAGTTCAGTCAGTACTAGAAATCTAGTAAAAACAATTTTTAAAACTGCATTTTTCTTTAACATCACAAACATTTTTAGATAATAAATACATTTTATTAGGACTAATAATTTTTATAGAATCAAAACATAGTAAAATAAACCAATGTTGAACTTTATGTTTTTATACGGTCTTCAGCAACGGTTTTTATGGTCTTCAACCACGATGTGAGAAACATTTTTTTTTCCTCACTTTCATCTTCTTTGAGAATATTATTCTGTTCTTTCTGCAGATCATTCACAAAAATTGTTTTGTCAAGTTTTTTTTTTATTCCTCTTATAATATACAAATTCAGCCTTCCAAGTTGAATCCTTTGTTAAGGAAATTGGAACTGATAGAAAATCGGGTAAAGAAATGTTTTGTAACAGGTATTACAAAATATTTATGAGCTTCTAGCATAATTTGAGTCATAACTATCTTGACCGTGGTTGAAATAATATCATCTAATAAGGAAAGAGCCATAGTTTCGTGAGCCAAATTTAAGCTATGGTTTAAAAAATTTTTCAGAGTAACTTTACTGAGTTCTGGATCAATATCCTGATAATTGATCAGTTGACGCATGAATATAAAATCCAGATAGGGAGCTTTAACAGGTTCCGAAGAGAGAAATCAGGCTCGAACGTAGACTCGAGCACAAGAAAAATACATAATGTTCTTAAAGTGTTCCTCTCCTTTTTAGATAACTGAAACTGACCCTTAAATCTTGAGTACATAAAGAGCCTTTGACATCTACCAAGCACTCGATGATCATCCCGCTGTTGTTTCTGAATAGAAAGATAATCAAGATATCTGAGCATGGTTGAGAATATATCATCAAGTACTTCCATCCTTACCAGTTATATATCTTTTTTGTCAATTTTTTTTTTTTTGTCCTTGTTATCTCTCACTGTCATCAAAACAATCATTGCCTGGGTTATTTTAGGCTAGAAGCTAAATTATAAGCTGTTAATGAGACTGACTGTTATTCCATTTCTTCATAAGTTCTCTTCGAACAACTCTATTTTTTTCCTCTATTTGTGTTTTTTGTCAGCACCCGAGCTTCCTTTTTCGCACTAAAGTATTCAGAATTTCCCATCCTTTTCATTTTTCATGTCTTTCAAAGCATCTGCACGCGCATTGTCAGAGAAATGATCCATAATTTCAAGTCTCTCCATTGAAAAAGATCTTTTCTCATCTTTTTTTAAATCTGAAATTCTTCTGAAATTCTTGAAAAGAAAGAAAAATCTGTAATTGTTTCGTACCTCATTGAGTTTGGTTAATTAATCAATTTAGTGTTCGTTTTTCAGTAGAAAATCATTTCTTTTTTTTTTTTTTTTTTGTTGTCAGAAAACAAATTCTTGAAACAATAATACTGCATTTCTTGATTTTTTGCCATTTTAAAAAAGAAAATAATGCTTAAAACTTGCCTATTTGATGGTATTTTCACTTCAACAATTTGATTGGAAATGTAATAGAGAAGATCAATACAAAAATATCTTCAAAACTTGCGGGAACAGCTACCGGTAGGCGTTGGTGCTATGTTACAAGCCTAGTTGGATCGTCATAATAGAGAGGCAAAAGTTACCAACAGTACAAACTACTCTTAAGGGAAAATTAGTGATGAAAGAAAATACTGTACTTGGTTAGAAAGTAAGTAAACGATGCACATTTTGTAAAAGTAGAATTACCGCACAAAGTGAAAATTAATGTTAAAAGATAATGTTATACATAGTTATGAACTAAATAAACCATAACACATTTTATAAAAATAGAGTTACAAATTAAACTTATCTAATCACCTGAAGAAAATACATGGATTTATTTTGTACTATCAATAATACATTACTTTTCATAACCCTTTCATAAGTGTTTTCTCAAGTTCACTCAACAAAAGTAAATCATTAGTTAAAGTTATAGGTAATACTTTATGCAACAAAGTTAATAAAACTCATACTACATTATGTTTCTAATTAATTTGAAATACACTCATAAACTTATGTGGTCTTACAAAATTAACTCGGCTAAAAACTAACAGAGAAGCTTTTGGGATATGAGTCGCGAGAGTCGACGTGGCGAAAAATCTTCGCCACCTGAAAGGAAACCTGATGAAAAGCGGGAAAGCTATATAAAGTCACAGGAAAAAGCAGGACAGGAACTAAAGCCATCAAAAATCCAGATCTGATTGAAATTTGTTTAACTTGAAAAAAGATGAAAATGTCTTTTCGATGAAAATTCTAAAATTTCATGCTATTTGAGGCACCCTTTTAACTTTTCCGATTGAACTAATATTTTGCATACATCATTTTTTTTTTGTCCATTGGAACAAAATAGTGGGTTGGGAGCTAACTTTTTACAAAGTTGAAAAATAAACAACTTTGTTGATAATAATAACGAAGTTAAAAAAATTTAAAAATAAAATTAAGTTAAGCAAAGTTAAAAATAAAATTTGTTGATAATAATAATAATAATAATAATATATATATATATATATATATATATGTGTGTGTGTGTGTGTGTGTGTGTGTGTGTGTGTGTGTGTGTGTTTGCTTTGTATAGTTAATTCATTCTGTTGGAGTATTTATCATTATTGGATTCAACAGTAGAATATGAGTTCAATCATAAACAAAATACTAGTTGTTTAGTTGTTTACTTTTCATATGATAGTACATAGTTATTTCTTCATCGGGTTTTTATCAATAATTTATTCCAACCAAGTTTTATTTCTCGTGGGAAATATTCCCAGATATTTGCTCTTAATATTCTATTGGAGTGTACACAGCTCTCTTTGAACTGGATGATTTATTCAGCTGGAAAGAAAGTTACTTAGTTTCGCATGGTTTTACTAGCATAAAACAAATGTTTTATTTTTCTAAGTTTGTAAAAATGTTTTTAGATTGTAGCGTTTTTAATCAGTTCATTGAGTACTCAATGCATTAATTTTGTTCTATGTGAAAAATATTCGAACGAAAATAGAGAAACGAAATAAATACTTCCCTAAATTAGGATTTAAGATGGAAACCTTTAAAGAAACCTTTGAAGACAGTAAATATATTCATAAATATAATCAGTCATATAATCATAAATCAAAATTAGTCTTAAAATAATAATTTTCAAACAGTCGAAGAGTAAAATTAAAAAAACAGCGTTTTATTTTTCAAAACTTGCAGACAACAGCAGACACGTGTTTCGGCATTAGACGGAACACCTTTTTCAATAGCAAAGAAATGAGCTTATTTACGCAAAGACATCCGACAAAAGTAACCTGGCAGAAAAAGCAAGCTGCTAAAAAGTAAAAATAACGGGAACACCAAACACCAATTAGAAAATTCAAAACAAATAAAGAACCAATAGTAATGCAAACAAAGAGCAAGAGCTTTCTCACAGGCACGAAATCTTCGCAACACGAGCATTTAAAGGCTTAACATTTGGACTTAAAACAAAAAAGATAATTTCAATAACCGTGAACTTCAAGAAAAGAAAAAGGGTAGAACGAAAGACAAAACTATGTTAAATGACCAATACACAAAATTTTGGATAAATAAAAATAAAGATAAAGAGAATAAAGAAGGAAAAAAATAATTTTAATTTTGACATCTGGAATTCAAGTTTGTTTTTCGCAATCACGAGTGTATGAGTGTGTATGTGTATGTAGGCGTGTGTGTTTGTGGGGGGGAGGTATGTGTGTGCGGGTAGTTGTGTGTATGTGTGGGATATGTGTATGTGTGGGGGAATGTGTATGTGTAGGTAGTTGTGTGTATGTGAAGGTGTGCGTGTGTATGTGTTTGTGTGTGTATGTGTAGGTGTCTTTATGTATGCGTGTGTGTATGTGTTTGTTTGTGTAGGTGTATGTAGAGTATGTGTGTGTGGGTAGTTAAGTGTATGTGTGCTTGTGTGGGGGTTATGTGTATGTGTGGGTAGTTGTGTGTATGTGTTTGTGTGTGTGTATGTGTAGGCGTCTGTATGTATGCATGCATGTGTGTAGGTGTATATGTGTTTGTAGGTGTATGTGTGTAGGTGTGTGTGTGTAGGTGTGTGTGTAGGTGTATGTGTAGGTGTAGGCATGTAAATGACGCAACCTGGAGACGGTTTTCGCTAAAGGAGCAACATCGTGAGGCAGCCGGTCGACAGTGGTGCTGCAGAAGGAGGCGGGGGGAAAATAAAATCGTAGGACATCAAAACAGTCAAATGAGAACAATAAGCAATCATGATTGCTCAAAAATGTCAACTGCGTTAGCAAAAACCGAAAAACGATTAAAAAAAAATAAATAAGCCAAGCAAGGCAGATAAAAAAACAATATAAATATGTAAGGTAAATAAAATGAATGGTAAAAAAGACAAAACACTAAAACACAAAATCAATATTATAAAAATGGAACCCAAAAAGCAGAAAAATACAGAGTAGCTTTAAGATCGTTCTCTAAGTAAGAACTTTTCCTCAAGATACGGAAAGATTCCCAAAAATCTAGATCTGATTTATTGGGGCATTCTAGGGTAATTTGATAAAAATTAAAATTGAAAGGGTGACTCGAATCCCAACAATGTTGGACAATATTAGACTTATTTGACTGCTGCTTTTTCACAAATCATTTAATGTTTATAAATATAATGATTTGATTTCTTCGGGTCCATGTTTGGAAACTTCTAAAGATCCTATTGATAAGGGGTCGACAACGATTTCTTCTTTGGTAATATTTGACATGCAGGGAAATGCTTTATTTTGACAGGGCTGAACTGAATCCGGAATCTTAACTGTTTTACTGGTATGACTGTCATTTTAGGAGAATGAAGAAACATAAAAATGGTCAACAACGACCGCTATCTACTGGATTTTGGGGTTAATCCATTAGAGTTAGGGTTAAAATTTCAATTATCAAAATATCAGCAAACGGGCAATTGCTGGGTTCAACTGTAGAAGCAAATTTTCATCCGTCATTCCTTGGCGGGCGATTTTCTAGTGATAAATATTAATTGTTTTTTAACTGAACGGTCTTAATTTTATCTTAATTTCATGGACTTATGATATATACGAATAATATACAATACAAACGAATTTGTGATTTTTTTGAATTTCGCAATAACATAGATCAACTGCATATGGTGAAAAAAGCTTTTAAAATGGTTTTAAACTAATGATGTAAATCAAAGAAAGTCTCGAAACCCCATTAAAATTGGAATTTTTCAAATGTCAAAAATTAACAAACCTATGCTTGCTCAAATTCAGCCTTGAAGTAAATGAATTAACTTTATTAGCAAATAACTATATTGTTTTTCTTTTCTTTCTTTTTTTTGTTGGCAACGAGTAAAATCCTGACTAACCCAGTACAGAAGAAGTGTAATAAAACCCTGTGAAAAAACATAAGCGAATATTTTGTCGTAACGACTATTTCAAATCATACGTACAAGCTTCTAGACTAAATATTAATGTTTCTTTAATTAGCTTGCAACAAAAATCTTAACAAAAAAAGATCTGCTGTATGTTAAGTATTATATATACATAATTCTCGTTTTCAAAATATGTTCATTATTTAAATGAAATTTAATTTTGTGAGCAGCTATCAGCATAATAATATTACTGACAATCGTTTCTAAACTCGAGATCCAATTCTTAAAACCAGAGGAGGTTTTTTTTCCCTACATTTTCGAAAAGAAGAGAAAAGTTTTTAAAAAACGTTATCGAAATTCAGTGGAATCTCGAAATACCATGTAATGAAAAACCTATGTTACATTAGCGCAAAGATATTTAATTATCTTGGATGAAGACACTCGAACCCCTCTTTATTTTTAAACTCAGATTTTAGTAATATTTTCGTTCTATGTTTTTTTCCCCCGTCCTTCTTTTACTTACTATAATTTGTAACTTTTTAATTGACATATTGAATGCTTTTGTAAAAATGAAAAAGTTGAATAAATATTGGAGTAGTATCGATTGCTTAGCGGGAAAAGCAATTACTTTTTTAGCCACAGAACTATCTTAAACCAAAGAAGAAAATAGGCTCTTAACCACTGTATTTTTTTTAAACAATTGCTAAGTAACTATTTTCTAGTTTCCCTTTCAGGAACTAGCAAGGTTTGGAATCGATAATTAGAGAACTTGGTTTTTTCGTACATTGTCAATCCTAGTACGATAATATATGTTACCATGAATGACCAAAAGTCAACTTTCACCGGTGATTCACCCGAAATATTCGTTTCCGTCGATGTCTTAGGTATATTGTTGTTGATTTTCTCAGCTAATGCTCACAATTACCAGACCTTGGACTGTCACAGTAACATATAGGGGAGGGTGGCCCAAAGCGCCACCCCAAGTTTCAATCAATCACAGCAAAGTAACAGTGAAGCGGCATGGCACGTAATCAGGCTAAACTAAAAAACTGAAGGTATGAACTTGTGATTAGACAAAGAAAAGTTTTTTTAATGTCAATAATATTAGGTTATTTTGACACCATCCACCTACAAACTACGATGGTCATTCTATTTGTTCCTTTTTTTTAAACTTAAGGCTATAATTATTGAAATAAAATCGAGCCTTCGGGCAAAGCGGGTAGGGCAAAGCAGGATTAGTAAGTCTATTGATTGAATCAGTTATTTCTTTATATTTTATAAACAAATGTGCTGACTTAATATCCAATTTAAATAGGATATGTATAACTTTTTTATGATTTTTTATATAATGGCAGTTAGCTAGTCAACTAATTTAATGATTGATAACCTTATATTTGATTGGCAAATGTACAAATTACAATTAGTTAAGCTTACCCTCTTTAACCGAACGGCTTACCCGCTTTGGGCCACCGTCCCCTATGCAAGTTTGATCTGTCCTTCCCCCGCTGCCAGGACAGTATTTTGGCCACTCTGGTTCTAATTGAAAGGAAAGGAAAAAACACACTGCAAAATGAAGAAAAGTCGAAAGTGAAGGTGAAAGCAATAGAATTGACAGCGAAGAAATTTAGAGTTGATGTGGTAAGAGTTTTAAAAATATTTCCTCAATAATGTGAGGTCTAATGTGATAAATTTGAGACTAGTTGTATCAATAACAATGTAAAAAAGTTGTTCAACAACGTTCACATGGAAGTATTTTGCACAAAATGTGCAAAATACTTCCATTATCTATATTATTATAAACAACTGATTAGAACTACGGTTCTTAAATTCATGCCATTAGATTATGTGATTTGGATCTCTGCAATAAATGTACGAGGTATGTTTTTAAAGTAAGTACCGTTTCGAAATTAAAAAAAGTATAGATAGAGCAAAGACATTTATTGCACAAAAATCTACCAGCCTAAGCTAGTTTTCGACATTGCTCCCGTAATTTTCCACGAATTTGTCATAGCGTGGTACAGCTTTTTGTATATCTATTCGTAGAAAGTTGCCGCCTATATAGTCAACCATGGGGTAAAATGTTGTCTGAGCTCATCATTAATGTTATACCATCGACAGCCAAATCAAAGTTTTAGATGCCAAAACAAATGAAAGTTGCTACAAGCAAGGTCGGGGCAGTCCCGAGAATGTTCAAAAACGTCCCAGCCAAAGCTAGTTAAGACAACACAGGTGGCAACTTTCTATGAATAGGTATTCAAAAACTTGTTCCATGCTGTGACAAATGCTTGGAAAATTACAGGAGCAGTGTCGAAAAGTAGGAATAGGGTGGTAGATTTTTGTGCAATAAAATTCTATGCTCTATTTGTACTTTTTTTTTTTTTAATTTCAAACCGGTGCTGACTTTAAAAACATCCCTTGTATAAATTCCGTATCCTTTTCTTTATCACTTAGATCAAGCCTGTGTATTTCTCATGAAGTATGCCATTTCAATGCCATTCAGAATCATACTGTGCACCTCATCAATGGATTGTTATAGTCTGACGCACCGAACGAAGAAAATTTAAAGAAAAATTATGCATGAAAACTCCCAAACCCTATCACTCATTTGAATCCCAAGTTGCGATAGGACCTACTCGTTAGGTTTCTCGTTTCAACAAATGGAATGGAGTTGAAATGGAGAAGAAATTACTCCTGCCATGTTATGACTGGTGATTTTCTAGCTTAGGCAATACGAGGCATATATATGGAAAATAAATGGAAATTATAAAGCGGAAATAAAGATTTGGTTGTTATGTCAATTTACACCCGTACACTAACCATAAAGATTATATTTATTGCATGTACCGTTATGGTATTTTAATTTATTTTCAACCTTGAACGATGGAAGTTAGTTATCAGAAAATTTTTGTTTAGATGAAGTTTCTCCGATTAATTTCATCTATATAGGTGTTTTCCTGAAAAAAAGGTGATTTTACACAAAAAAAGATTTGAAAATAAAATCTGCTAAAGATAAGCCTTGAAAAAAAATGAACCAAACCGCAGACGATTTGTAACCATGTCAACGAGAATTAGACTCCGTAAGAAATGCTAAAAACAACGAGCTGGACTTATTCTAGTCGTCATGGCAATCTAAAAAAATCAAAGGAACATCGGAGATAGTCAAGTGAATATAATTAGTAATCGTGATTGCACAATGAAACACTCGAATTATAATTTAAAAAAGAAAACCGTCTGTAGTCATATTAGAAAATTAAAAATAAACACGTAAATTGTTAGATAAAACAGCTTTGTTTTCTTGCTTTTGTAATAATTATTTCTGTCTATCTAGTGCTGCAGTTGAAAACCCAAAACTTGGAGGAACAAGCTTGCCATGGGATTTGGGAGCATTCACCAAAAGAAAAGGTGGTTAGAAACTCATTTGCACTAAGATTGCGTTATTTTTACAATAAAAACAACAAGTATTTCAAGGGACGACATACTCCCAAGTCCCCCCCCCCATCCCCAATTTCAGTACTAGGTTTATCCATGGCAAACAAAATAGCGAATTTATTGCAAAATTCAACGCTTTGTGGCACTAATTTAAAATGTAAATGCAATATGAGTAATTTGCAAATACAGGTTCATGTCTTTGTCTAATCTTTTAAGTATAGTTTTAAACAACTTAAAATTGATTGATTTCCAAACAGTTAATCCCTATGTAACTAAACTAATCTTTATGCAATAACTTACCTTTTAACAAGCAGCAACACATATTATCACAACATTACTACATAGTTATAAACAAAGCAAGATAAGTTAATTACTGATGGAGTGATAATCTGTGTTTTAAAGGACTTAAAATGGTTGTTGAAATCACAGTTGAAGCCCTTAAATTACGGCAGTTAATACTTGAATGCGTTGAGAACGTTTCTGTGCACATTATGCTAATATGAATTTTTGTCTCTCAAAACATTACTCCGCTGTATCCTATAATTAGTTACTGAGTTATAATTGGGAGCAGCTATAGTTAGCAACCCGAAGCGTTAACTCATCCATCTGTCTGTAATGATAATTGTATAATTTATATAGCTTAGTTTGTTATTTCTAAAGGAGAAAAATGGATTTGCCCCTGAAAAGTTTTCACCATTAAAACTTCAGTTTTGAAACGCTTTTTAAACCTTTTATTTAGATCAAGTTTTTTTTTCCTGTAGAATTTTTGATTTCTCCATGTTTTTTTTTTTTTAAGTAAATTTTTTGCATGGATTTCAGCCTAATTTTATCGGAATTTTATTCACATCTGCTAATTTAGCGGAACACTTTACAATTTATATCACTATATATAAAGTAATGATTTTTTTTTTTTTTTCGAAGCAATAAGAAATGTGTACAACAGTAACATTAACTGAAATATACAATTAAAAAACGTAAAATGTGAAAATGTAACAGAAAATAAATCATAAATTTTTGGTGTAAGAAAACAGCGCATTATTTGATTCCGTTAAAGTCGAGTTGAAAAAAAAAACTTTGCAAAAAAATCCCTGCATTTATTTCCTTGAAAGCCTCACAAATTATTTCATACAATATCTCTAAGCTCTTTTTTTACAAAGCGCCCTTAAATAAAGTTATCGAGAAAGAAATTTTTTAAAAAAAGGTGAGATTAGGAAAACACATAAAGTCCTCATAAAAAGAAAAGAACATAAGAAAAAAAGCCAGTAAATGCTTTTAGTTATGGAAAACCTTTGGAATTCGAACTTGTGTTGTCATTCCCTGATGAGCTTGTCTTTGCGCTAAAAGGATTGTGCACGTGTCTATACTTCGTGTTCATGATTGGTTTTATTTTGGAGACCAGTAATTGATATGAGAAAAATTCTTAAAGCGATTCTTTTGATTTGATTTCATCTCTGATGGTAGTTCTTAGAAGATTTCTACCACTTTTACTTCGGTTACTTTTTATTTAGACGGTTTATACTCCTACAAATCTTTGAAACAGCAGATTGTGGGACATTCATTTGATCCGAGATAAATTGTTTGTTTTCATCAATTTATCTGAACAACTTATTTCGTTGTTGTTTTAATGTAACTTTTCAAGCCATTTTCAGCAAAAAAAAAAGCATAAGATTTTGCGAGCGTCAAGCTTTATACTTGTTTCAACCTATTATTTAACAGGTAGGCAAATATTATCACTTCTTTTAAAATTCACGTTGAATTCGTTATTATAATTTTTGTGCCATATAAAAAATAACGTAAATTTTAAATGTGTAATTGACCTTTAAATTACTAAAATAATATCTTCAAAGATACTGAACGTTGTTTTTCCTTTGAGCCACTCGTTTAATTTCAATGCGTTCAATATACTTGACGATTTGACAATTTTTGTTTGAAAAATTCTGTTGTTCTATAGTTTTGTATTTGGATCGTATTTAAAGAGTTCACACTCTATAAATCAGTAAACTATTAGATCTGTAGTATAAAAATAGAAAATAAATTATTTATTTGTCAATAGCGGAATCAATTAATTCAATAAAACTACCATGCGGTTTCTTAAAAATATTTTATTCACTATAGCACTTAAATAAAGTCCAGTGATTAAAACGTATTCCTTTTCAGAAATTAATACTTTATCTTTAATGCTTAGATATGAATGAAGCTTGGGATTTTTTTTTCTTCAAAATTTCATCAAATTTGACGAACATTGATTTGGTTCTTAGCTTTATTTCGTAAAAAAAAAACATCCGCATTAATTAGCTATGAACATTGTTATTCTCCCATACTTAAATATTTCTTAACTACATAATTTTAAACTAATTTTTGAAGTTTAATTCATGCTAAATTCACGTTTAATCAGTATTTCCTGGGTCTTTAGAGATAAATAAAAATAGAAGCTTATATGTATGGGTGCGAGAAGTAGCCATAAACAATAGCCACGAAATGAATTACGAATAAGGAGCACTGCATGCAGAAATCATTTAGAGTTAAAAGTTAAAAATTTGCTATCTTAGTGAAAGTAATTTGCTTGCAAGATTTATATAAGAAAAACAGTTCTTTCAAATATCGTTTTTAATTGTTATTTTTTATTCACAAGATCAAATGAGTAATTTGTATTGCTGTTTGGAGCTCTCCTTAACTAATCCACCAGTAATGACAAATGTTTTACTCAATCTTACGAGAGTCCTACTATAGACTATGGATTCCTGTCTGTTCAAGGAAGTAAGGATGCCGTATTTTTACCTTCTTTTACAAAAAAGGAAGTATTGTACTCGCAAAAAAAGTTTCTTAAGGAAGCCAAGAGTGCTTCCTTAAGAGGTTTTCCACCTCCAGCTCAGTCACTTTCTAAGCCGGGCTGATGAGTGCAAATAAGCACGAAACTGCAATCATCGGCTTGAATGACTGAGCTGGCGGTATTTCATGTGCTTGCCCTTCTACTTGATGGTCCCGGGTGTCCATGGAACTTGTTTCTCA
This sequence comes from Uloborus diversus, assembly GCF_026930045.1. Classification (NCBI taxonomy): domain Eukaryota; kingdom Metazoa; phylum Arthropoda; class Arachnida; order Araneae; family Uloboridae; genus Uloborus; species Uloborus diversus. The sequence continues at coordinate 153,666,382 of NC_072734.1, read as the reverse complement.
CATCTATGCCATGACTGACTCCGCAAGCACATCCATCGATTCAATGTCGCTGCTGATTCTTTGCTCCTTGTGAGGGATGATCCGGATGTGTCCCGTTTATCCAAATGTCCTGCCCATCCTCGTATTCTGTTTTTTGAGATGACTTATATGGGTGGAAACACTCTTAGTTTATAGATTCACTTTCCTTAATCTTTCTTGTCTTTTTGCGTTTTGTATTTTCATTGATGCACAGTTTGATTCCTTCATCACATGGCATTGGAAATAAAGAATATATATTTTTTCTAATTGTAGTTTGCAAGTACCGTTAACGTGCAGTACATAATTTTGACGTCAGTTTTATGTTTCTTAATGCAACCAAAATCTTTAAAATCTATTATTGCAATGTTTTAAACATTTTCATTGTTTTCCTATTAAGATTGTTTTAGTGTTTATTTCAAAATGAACAAAACTGCACCATTTCATGGAAAAAGAGATTTTTTGTCCTGAGCGTAAAAGATCTGTATTTATTTTCAAAAGTAATATTAAAAAAAATATTTTGCAAAAGCTTATTACCTAATTTCCAACTGCAGAGCTCGAATACGCTACCTTGCGGTGATTAACAATATTAAAGAAAAGGGTAAACCGTCCCATTCCACGTGTTTTCTTTGTGGTAAATTATAGGTTTCAGACAGGTTTTGATATAATGTAATTTCAGAAGAATAGGAAAGAAAGCTTCCCAAACACGATGAAAAATTACTGCCATTCACTAAACATCAAAGCAAGTTATAAGTTATGGGATTTGTTTGTTTTACCTCCTTCATCCACCATTAGACGTGGCTGCTATAGTTTATTAAAGTTGCGAATAAATACACATGTGTTGTTTCTTCATAAAAAATATACGTTTTGAAAGCAAATATACGTAGAGCTATCACGTGCAGAAAAACATGTCTGCTTTCCTTGGTATGAATCTAAAATTCTTTTTCCAGCGTCAGTGTGATAAGAAAGAGAGTCTAACCTCAAAAATAAAGAACAATTTTAATGTAAAATTTTTAAAAAAAATACCGTTTTAGGACAAAACAAGTTACATTATGGGGGAGGAGGGCATAAAAATATAGAGATTCGATACGCAAAATGAAAAACTGTTAATTTTTAAATGAATTTCAACTAAAAGGGCAATATTGGTTTCAAGTCACTAAAGTAGTTGGCTTTTTTTTTCTACTTCCTTTTCCATCAGATTGGTGCCTACCGGTTTTCTTTTTCTTTCGAGAGGAGGCAGAACTCCTTCTGCTTCTCTGAAACGGTATAGAAATTCAATATAAAAGGAAACTGGAACTATGAAAGGCACTCTCTTCCAGGAAAGAATTTGGAGAGAAAAGTAACTTCTTTTACAGAAGAAAGAACGTGAAAGAGATATGAAAAGCAAAAAAAGTAGATCATCATAGACATGAAGTAATATTAGTGGTAGTAATATTAATAATAACATGCGAATTACATAGGGCGAAACAAATAAATAGCTGAAATTGAAACTATCTTTGATCCTATAATTATTTCTTTTCAAAGATTTCATTGTACATAATGAAAGATAGAAATCTAATAATTAATTACAAAAAACTAAAAATGCATTTTAACTGCTTGAAACTGCAATTAACTTGAATGCTTCCAAATCTGCCTTTATCTTTAATCTTGTTTACGTAAGACTAAGCAAAAACTGGAAATGTAACATTTTTGATTTTGGTAAAAATTTGGGATTTCAAAATGTCTCATTATGATATTAACTTAGACATTGCATTTCCTTTGCATTAAAGGATATTCTACTTCAACATGCTTCACATTATTTCTAGGGAGGAAAAATTAGTTGTGCTTATAATTGTAATTCAACTCCAATACGGTAGCCTGCACAAATATTCTTAATTTTAAAAATTTTCGAAGCAGTAGTTTTAGGGGTAGACTTAGTATCGTTTTTAAGCACCGATATGTGTGACGACATTTTCGCATGTACTTTAAAAGCTGTTTCTTAAAGTACATTTTGGTTTTTAGCCTACTTTTCCGTGCTTTAATGAACTATAAAATTTCAGTAAAGAAAAAACATAAATTCATTTTATTTAATTTAGTAAATGTTGAAAAAAAACCCTGAAACTGGGATATTAAGATAGGAAAACGTGTATATCTGAGGTCCGTCCGTCTCCCCTCTATCTCATATAACTTTTGAGTGAATAATATAATATATTAATTCAAACGTACCCCATTTTATTCTGGAGATCTCTGCTAGACAATCTTCATGTTTTATTTATTGATTGGAGCACTTGTTCATTCAATTTTGAACAGTCCAAAAAAGAAAAAAAATCAATAATGAAAATGTGAAGCATTTATGAATTCCTAGCTAAAAGACAGATTTGTTTCGAGCAAACTATACGGGAAAAATTTTTGATCTTGGAAACAAAAAAGTGGGCTCGTCGTTACTTTTTTAAACTATTTAAATAACTATACATTAACAGCAATAGAAAATTCTAAAGTACACATAAATCTCATATGAAACGGTTGTATGGTTTCGAATAACGTTTTTCCGAAGGAGCTTCTGACTTTAACTATATCAATAGGAAAAGGCATGAGATGTTTAGGATAGGCTCATGTGAACTTCGCTAAATATCGCTGTCAGAGATTTAGGAATCGCAATTTCTTCAAAAAATCTGACTAGATATCAAAAATTGATCTACAGATTCGGCTTTAACAATAATTATTCCTAAAGCATTCTTGAAATTTCTCGCTTATAATGTAGCTTCTTTCCAAAGCAGAAAAAAAAGAAGAAAAAACTAAAGAGAACAATACTGTCGTTGGCAAGTAAACAGCAGTATCTGCAAAAAAGAGTTTTTGAGATATTTGAAGAAACTCATTTTTGATCCCCCACAAACATCAATAACATTGTGAAATTTGAATTTAGGCGACTATAGGGGAGGGTGGCCCAAAACGGGTAATTTAACGAAAAACGATAAAAAATTGTAGTTCTTGCCTTTTTATCGTAACAATTTTGATTTTATTTCCTGGACGGGATCTTGAACTTCAAAATAAAAAGTGATTCTTGCATTATTTCGAAACCAGTATTTATTTATTACCTAACATTAAAAACACCCTAAAAACCCGCTTTGCCCTACTAGGGGACCCAAAGCGGTTAAGTTATTCTGGTAAAACGGGTAAGCTTAACTAATTGTGATTTGGTTATTTGTGAGTCATATATGAAGTCATAAATGATTAAACTAATTGACTAACTAACTGCTATCATAATAAAATTAAATAATACAATTACACGTATCAAATTTAAATTAAAAATCTAAGTCAGCACATTTCTTTACAAAACATAAAGAAATAATTGACTAAATCAACAGACAAGCTCATTGCCATTATAAAAATAACTTTAAGTTATGCTTATCGTGTAAAAATAGAAAATCTAAGTCCGTGCATTTCGTAAAAAATATAAAGAAAGCGAGCAGACCCGCTTTGCCCGAACGTTTTTTATTTCAATAATTTCACCTCAAATTGGAAAACAAAAACAAGTAGAATGACTATCGTAGTTTATAGGTTATTTTGCGTAGTAGCTTTCGTTTTGATTTTGCAATCACAATTTTTGGTAAAGCAGGTACTGCTGTTTACCTGCCTTTCGCACAAGGTTTTATTTTTATTTTTATTTATTCATTTATTTTATTTTTATTTTTATTTATTTATTTTATTTTTATTTTTATTTATTTATTTTTTTTTTTTTTTTGAAAATAGAAATGTACTGCAAAAAATTGAAAAGTAGTGTTTTAATGCACGTTTTATTATTAACTACACAGTTATAACTTTATGTACTGTAATTTTCAAAACACATTTCTTATTTGCTCATTTTGAAATAGGTAATTAATCTTCTTTATTTCACTTTGACTTTGCCCTACATAATCAAAAAAATCTGATTTTTTTTCGACTTAAGAACTAGAATTTGAATTGAGAGGTATAACCAGTGGCGGACTGGCTGACTTTAGCCCAGTCCGCAAAAGAGTATTTTGGCTCACCTCTGTAAATTAAAAAAGTTGAATTAACCAGTACCAGATCTTGATTCTTCCTAGCCGAGAAAAGACATTAAACTACCGCTATAGTTCCTATTTCTCTTTAAGTTTCTAAATCAAGTTTTAAAGTTCTAAAAACAGAAAATGGTGAAACGTAAAATAAAACTAACACTGACACATTTTTTATGCGCCTTCAAAGGATACTAATAGTATAAATCTGAAAAGGCACATCTTTAGGCTTCTATACTGACTACATAGGAAGGACGCGAAGCAAGGGAGGAATCAAGTAAATTCCCCCCGAAATTTTTCGAAATTGGTTGATCTGAATAGGCATATGAAGAAAAGAATTAGGAGAAGGGGTTCTAGAGTTCCTTTCCAAGCGATATTTTCAAAGTTGTTGTCAAAAAGCGTAATTTTTAAAATTTTCGGTAAAGTTGAAGACAAGAAAAAGAAAGGGTTCCCCCACAATTTTGTTTTCTTAACTTTTTTTTTTCAAAATTGAAGTCTATTTTTGGATATCTTTGTTTGCAATAGAATGTCGAGGGCTCGTCCCAAAAATTCTCCAATATGGGAAGTTTTAGAAATACAATTTTACGTTACTCTTGGTAAAATTAATGGAACTAGGAAGCATCGGGAGCTCTCTACGAAAAAGTTTCGATTTTGAACTATTAAAAAACGAAAAACTATCATTGGTCACGCTTGAGAGACGAGGAGACTCAGTGATCTCATTTGGAAGCATTTAAAAACTGAAGTATAATCTACTCAATTTTTAAACTGCATTTAGTTACTATAGGGAATCCGGCGACTCTCCTTCTTAATTTTTCGACATTGGAATTTTAAAAACAAAATCTTATAATGTGTTTGAAAACATTAAAGGGAAAGGGAACAGGTTTCTCGAATGTTTTCCCCCAGATTTTGTAGGAGGACGCTGTGCCCTTCCGCTTTTAAGCTAACTTTTGAGCCTTAACTTGATCATCCCTCCTTCCCCCTTAAAAGTTTAAACAAAAGTGCACAAAAGCTATTTTTTTTCGAAAGGTAAAGATTCACATAAGCCTGTCCTTGAAACGTCACTCTTTCGTTTCAATACTTATCCACAAGAATCTGATTAGAATATATCTGAATCTTTTTTGCATTACTTTTAAAACTAAACATCAAAAAGCTTTTCAATATTTTAAGAATAATTAATATGGAAAACACTTGAACATTGTATGTACCTAGAAAACCAAAAAGTAAAAGAAGCACCTTTTGTGTTTTACAAAACTTCTCTAAACAATACCCTTTTATCTGAAAGCGCACTGCCCCTTTTTTGGTCTGGAGGAAACACTGGTTCTCTCAGGGCATTTTTTCTGAAACTGAAATCAATTTTTCGCTATAGTTCTTATAAAAGGGTTACGGAGCTCTCCCACGAAAATTTCAAAATGTGAAATTTTAGGCTATCTTTAGTGACTTTAAGGGAACGGTGAAAGTTCGAAGACTTTGTCTAGCAATTTTTCGATTTTTAAATCTGAAAAACACAATTGAGGGCCTTGATGCAAGAACCAAGAACTAAGTAAGTCCAGACTTACTCATTTTTGGTAAGACCAAAAAATAACATCAGTGTCCGGTAAAAAGGCTAATATCTTTCCAACATTTTTTACAAGAAAGCAGAGGTCTGATCTTACATTTGGTTCCCGTTGTAGCACCAATCGAAACTTCTATACTATCGGCCACACGCAAAAATGAATTAAAAAAACAGTTTGGACTGAACTGGTTGTTGCATCAAAGTCCTCAATTGTAGACTGAAGGCTAGTATCGTTGGTGACTTTTAGACTACAGAGGGCCTCATATCTGAAATACCTTAGGTACCCCGTTAAGCATAAATCTGGCCCTGATTACAACCGAGGACTAATTTATCAAAAAGGAACATATCCAGTTTCCAAAAATGTTCAGGGGGTGAAAAAAAAACGAATTAAGGTATGAGCAAAATAGTTTTATCAACTTCTCTGAGTACAGAATTGAGCACAAAAACACAGCAAATCAAAGGGCCAGAGTAAGAAATGTTTTTTGTAAAAAAAAAAGAAAAAAAAAGGAGATATCGCCATTTTAATTTTGAATATGTTGCCGTTTTGGACGAAAACCTGAATGTTAAAAATTCCAATTTCAACAAAACTCTAATCTTTCACCTTCTCATATTCTCCTATCGAAGTACACGAACCTAAAAGTAGTGGATTAAAATTTGAGGATTTTGGACATGTTTCTTTGGATCTAAAAGTCTTCGTACTACAGATTCTTTCAGGATATGTCCTCCTTTTGTTCAAAATAAAACGTGCAGAGGACGGATTTGTTACCTTTTGATCAAAAAGTCACACTTTACCCTTAAATAATATAGGATTTTCCACGTCGGACTTCTTGAGAGTAAGTGGATAAAGGTCGTCTGAAAGATTTAGAAAAAATCATAAAATGATTTTTTCTAAAAATGGGACATGTTCCCTTTTGATAAATTACTCCTCAACTAATGTAGCTCAAAAAAAAAGAAGAAAAAGAAGAAACCTTGCCCTCCCCAGCACCCCGGAACTCAGTCCTAAATCCGCCTGTGTTCAGGAGCTCTCTCGAAATCGAAATTTTGTTCTGTTTCAGATTCAGTTTATCGTAGTCTAGACTTGCTTTAGCTTTCCCGTATGCGATTCAGAGATGAAAATACTCATATAGCGATAATTTACAATAGACCAATGAAATACCTTGCCAGCTGAAAGCATTTAGTTGAATCTGTCACAACCAGTGACTACCAGAGGCGTGCACAGAAATTTTGGGGCACGTCACAAATGACTTTTACGCCCCCCTCTATCTTGTTTACCCTTATACGTCCCTACATATATTTCACTTCTCATTTAAAAACCCTTGGGCCTTCTTCAGGATCTGAACCGAACCAACAGTTGTCCCTTCTCTCTCCCCCCCCCCCTGTGTATGCCCCTGCTCATTCTCATGTATCAACACCTCAAAGCATGATCCACAAATTTATGGCAGTGCCGGAGCCGCTTTGTCTAATGCTGCAAGTCCCTTCAATTGTTGTTAACAGTAGTACAAATACGAGATTTTAACCCGCGTTTTTCGTCCCAGGCGCTTTTCCAGGCCGCGTCGGACCCCAATTTCTCTGGCCCCCTCCCGTTTTCTCAATATAGGAGCAATAGCCCCCAGAGGTCTAAAAACTAGAGAGAATGTTGATAAAAGAGGGGAAAGCGTTCGTACGTGGTGAACTTCGTCTATTTACTTTGGTCCCAGCTTAGGGTGGAAAGAAAATAAACCTTTTTCCAAACGCTTTTTTTACATAGATTAAACGAATTACATGTTTTTATTTATTTTTTTAATGACACTTTAAAAAAAGTTAGATGTGAATTTAAATGTATTAAGTTCAATAAAAAACATGCTTGAAGTGGCCCACCGGGCGGTTGGCCCAGTCGGGGATCCCCGACTAGCCGACCTGGCCAGTCCGCCCCTGGGCATAACTATGCAGTTTTGAAAAGCTCTCAGATACTAAATATAAATTCTTGTAACATTTCTTGGAGCTTTAACAGAAGAAAAAATGCAATAATGCGAGAATATATAAAGTACGTGTTTAAAAGATTTCTGAATTTCCTGAGCAAAATACAATGTATAGATAACCTACCGTCTCTTATAGCATTTAGTCATCCATCCCTACAGTTAATGTTAACATGTAAAGAACATTTTGTAACGCTAGCCCATGAGTAGATCTCAAAAGACATGCAGCACAGGAAAACAGAATCGATAAACTAAATTGATAATTTTTTTTCTTTCTTTTAACAATAACATTTGAACAAAGGATTCATTGATTAGAGTGTACATTGATTGTGCACTCACCACGAAGACATGGGGAGAGAAAGTAAAATGCAAAAATGCAACAAGGTAAGATATAAAAGGTAAATAAAAAAATGGAAAATGAAACAAGATAAAAATATCTTTTCATTTTTTTAATTTTTATATTTTATCTTGTTGCATTTTTACATTTTACTCTCTCTTCATGTGTTTTTGCTGAGTGCACTTTCTATGAGCACTCTAGTCCATGAATCCTATGTTCAAGGGCTACTGTTAAAAAACTAATAATGCCCTGCAGATACAAGAATAAAATACACTTTTCCACATTTTGATGATATAGAGATTTTTGCTACGTTTCATTTATGCTAAGAATGGTTCAACTTCCCTTGGGGAACACAAATTTTAAAGCACTGCGGAAAAAAACTTGGCTCAGGGTTTCAGTATGCAAGATCACTAAAAATGTCGACATAAAATTTTACTGCTTCGCATTGAAAAGAGTCGTACTAAACCAAGTTTAGAAAAATGCTCATATCAAGGAATCTGTTGAAAGTATGATACGTCTAACAGGAAAATAACTTATTGTATTGAATAAAAAAGAGCATGAGATTTTCCTCGTATCAGTTATAATTTGCTTAAAAAACATGCATTTTAAAAAGGTTTGTGGAAAAAATATATTTTCAAAACAAATATTTTTTAGAGCTCCTTAAAAGATAAAATACTTTGTATAAAACAATTTTGAAATAGTATACACATTTCTAACTAAGTTTAGTATTAGTTTTCTAACTAATACTAAAAACGTTCATGAAAATTACTGGGCAGTTATAAATCATTTCATAAGTAAACCGTTAAAGAAATTGATAAAGTGTTGAATACTATAGTTTTGAAAGCTAAAAGACTTTTGTGTCAAAACAACTTTGAAATATTAAATACATTTTCGACTAACACAAAAAATCATGAAAATGAGTAAGTAATAAATCATTTTGTAAATACATTGTTAAAAAAATGATATTGTGTTGAATAAATGAAGTTTTTAAATAATCAATTGCTTAAAATGCATTAATACGATGTTTAAAATACTTACGAACAAATACGTAGCTGATGTAATAAGATGTATTAAGATGAATTATTGGGACGATAAATGTAATTGAAAATTTATTTTAAACTAGAACATAGAGAAGTATATTATTGGGCTAATGGATATATTGAATACACAGAGAGTTAACTCAATGTAAATTTTTATAAAGGAAATAAGAAACTGTTCTCAACAAACGAATCGTTACAATGATACCATATAATTTTGTATTTGATTAATATTCTGAAATATCATCATGCATAAAAATGACGTCAGCATTAATATTTTGTGTATAAATTCACAAATTTTCCACGAAAGGAGAACGAGAAGATTAGCACGTTTCTGGAGCTGTAACATTTCCAATGAGAAATCTCTAAGCGAGTAAATTACGGAACTAGAGATCATCACTTTTGCTTCAGATGACATTACATATTTTATGCACAAAATGCGTTTAGTTGATTTTCAGTAAATTTCAATAAAATATGTACACTCACCGGCCGATGAATTCGAAACTCAATATCAATATTTTATTGCACCACCTTTTGCAAGGATAACTAATCTGATTCGTTTAGGTATCGAGTCTACAAGCTTCTGGAGTGCATTTATATGCAGAGAATACCATGCATTGACTAAAAAGCTTTTTAGATCTTGTAAGTTAGATGAAAGAGCAGAGTGCTGTCGGATGCGTTTTTTAACCATGTCCCACACAGTTTCAATGGGGTTAAGATCCGAGCTGCATATAAACAACCTTTACTTTGCTAGAGAGCATGTAAAAATTTTGAGGCTGCTAATTGGCTGCCACGGTGCCACGTAAAATCGTCATTTATCTCCTTTATTGCTTGCTTCGCATGCTCTTATTGTTTTTTTTTCATTTCGAAACAAAATTTTCCAGACATAGGGGGGGGGGGGGCGGTCATTCAAACCTGAATCCAAAACTTCTTAGCAACAAAGTTTGTCCACTTTCCTTGGACATATTTGCGACGCGTGGCCAATCAGGAATCACAAAACTATTAGAAGGTCTCTAACAGAGTAAAGGTTGTTTATAAGCAACCGGGCTATGCGGTGACCAAGGTGCTGGAAGTCAAACAGGTGCTCAGCGAATCAGTTTGCAACACTTCTTGCACGATGTATAGTTGCATTATCATTCATGAAATGTCCTTCACCATCAAGATATAAATGCAACATTGCAGGGTGCACTTGATCTGCCGGTATATCTAGGTATTCAATGACTGTTTTCTTACCCTCGAGGTACAGCAGGGCACCACTTCCATGCTAGAAGTAAATGTTCCATATCATGATAGCCCTCCAGATCATTGCACAGTGCATGTAAGGCAAGAAGTTTCTCTCAAAGGTTTCTAATAAGGCCAGTGAGTGTATTTTGTCCAAAAAAAATATTATGGATAAAATTCTTCCTCATAAAACGAATATGTCACAGATGTTTAACAAATGGAACGAGAGAAACACCCCTTTTAGTTGAAATTGCATTAAGAATTTCTTGACAGATTCCTTGGAGGATCACCAACATTCAGATAAATGAAAATCTCTTTTTATTTTATGAAAGGTCTTAAAAAGATTTCCTGATTTTTTTATTTTTTTTTCATTTCATCCCTCGCTTTTGAACTACCTTAAAGCTACATTTTTCTTTAAGGTATTTTGTAATAAACTTTCCAGAGTTAATAGAATTAATTCTCATTTGAATCGAGGTAATTATGTTCTAACTCTACATAACCAAACTTCATTTTCTCAGACAACTCAGTTTCTTCGTGTAAAAGTTTCGCAAACAAGTTTACCTTGTCATTAAAACGAAAACAACTACTTTTATAATGTTCCAACAGAGCTCGATAGATTTTTAGGGCCCGAGATAATTAGTAATTTAATTTATTGACTACCTTTTCAACAAAGATTTCATTTAATTAGAAAAGTTTTCGCAAGTACTGGTGTTGGAAAAGTGGTTGATAAATTTTCTTTCTTCTTGATTATTTCTAACTGTGAAAATGAAAATTTTGTTAATAGTATCTGCACTTTCAATTCAGAGTTAAAATCGTTCATTTTTAGTTAACAGTAAATAACAGTTTATAAATTACCAAATGTAAATTAAGTTATGAATTGCATTGTTTCCATGTTTTGGAGATATGATAATCTTCACATTGGAAAAACAAAATTTTGTTTAAAAAAAATTGCAATCTTTTTTGAAAACAACGCAAATGAAATTCATTTGTATTCATACTTTTATGATTCTATTTTTACCCGATATTATTCTTCTATTGAATATTTAATGTAGGCAAAATGTAAAATAAATATTTCCAAGTTTAACAGTTATATTCAATTTCGAAAATACGTGTAACTTTGTATCGCTTATGGGCATAGAGACATATATGTTCCATTAATTTGCACAAAATCTTCTGAACCTTTTCTAACAAATTTCATAAAAATTGACATACGTATTATTTACGTCATCATTTAATAGGTTTCTTCATAAAAGAATTCCATATTCTACCACAAAGTTTATAGGTTTAAAGTATTTAAAAATACAAAACGCTGTTGTTTTAATTTCTATTTTTTATGCCAATGAAATCATCAATGTTTACTTCTATTAAAAAATTAAAAACAGAGATTGTTTTTGCTAGTTACACATTTAGTGAATTTTTCAACGTTAGGATATAGTTGTAGATAGAAAATATGG